>NC_090926.1:1136591123-1136621123 GCF_040938575.1 Ambystoma mexicanum
TGACAGGCTCCAGAGGAATAAATGGCCGCACGAGTGGTCCGGTAGTTAGTCTAAGCCATATGGCAAAGATTTGGGTGGTGGGCCTTCTGGGCATGTGGCCCTAAGTCTCAGAGGACCGCAGAATGGGTCCCTTCTGCCCATACAGAGAGGTCTTCGCCGATCGGGGTCGAGAGGACAGGGGCCTCACCACCCTCTGACGGTCCTCCTGGGCGCCCTTCCTCTGCTCTCTGCTGTTGTGGCAGAAAGCTGTGCCTTCAGTCCCCTGGCTTGCACAGGGCAGCAAAAGACTGTACTTTCACTGGGTCGCAGGTAGGGGGCCTCTCCTGAATGCATCTGCCAAGGAAGGTCTAGAAGTGACACGAGAACCATTGTGCTGACACACAAAAAAGGCTCAGCAGATAGCTTGCGTGCCAGTTGCTCCATCCTCTGTATCCACATGGACCCCTCCCAATATCTGCTGTAAAGATGCAGGCAAGGAAAAGCGCAGGATGGGCTTCTTACAGACGGAGGCGATGCCAGGCGTCGATGGCTCTAGCGGCAACTAGTGTCAGGGTGGAAATATAATCGTGGCCCCCACCCCTAACAGTCAGAGAGTCCTGGATGGGAGTCTTCCCAATGTCTGCTTTATCGTCCATCCTATAATCAACATGCATGTTTACATCTTGTTTTGGGGACATTTCCGAGCAAATTGCAAAATTGCAGCTCAGTTCAAACCGAGACGTAGTCGGCAGGGTTCGAACCTGCGTGGGGAGACCCCAATGGATTTCGAGTCCATCGCATTAACCTCTCGGCCACGACTACCCATGAGAGTAAAACTCTCACTCGAAAGATCGTGCTGTGCTTACACAGAAGAGTCCTTAGTCTCTACCGCCTTGCCTCTAGATCTTGTCCTGTACTTTCCACCCTTCTCGCTCATCATGCACCGTTCTTTCTCCTCACAAGTTTCTTTTAAATGTACATATATGTTTGAAATTGCAAAACGAAACCCGTCAAAACGTACCAGTTTCTCTGTGTTGGCCTAAAGGATGAAGCCGCTTTTACTCCTAGGATCTTGCTTGAATAGCTCAAGTGCGCCGCAGCCTCCTTTAGTAATTGTATTATACTGCTATTTTAAGATTGTTTTCCACACCAGAAAAGAGTAAACAATAAAAGCGGGCGCTGCATGGTAGTCGGCAGGATTTGAACCTGCGCGGGGAAACCCCAATGGATTTCTAGTACATCGCCTTAACCACTCGGCAACGACTACTCCTGAGCAAACCTGTTTCTACTATAAACTTAACACTTTAGCCACACACTCCGCCCTTACTTTATGCCGCTCTGCACCGTTCCCTTTTGGCCCTCCCATGACCCTTGAAAATGCATTCAAAAGTCAGAATCTCTATGGTCTGGCCCAAGTTCCCTAAATGCCATATCCCCTCCCTGCCAAGCTCTGACTAAATTCCAGGGACAGATCTGTGCTAATAAACCTAGCAAGCGGCCAGGCAGCAGAGCCTCACTTTCACTAGGTTGCACTGGCTTCTGCCAGCTCCAAATTGAAACTGTTAACAGTGTCCTGTTTGGAAGCATGCCTGGGCAGGGGCTGTCTCTATGCAAATCGAGTTGCAGAGGCCTCCTGGGAGCCAATTTCGGCAGGCCATTTTGACAGGCTCCAGAGGAATAAATGGCCGCACTTAGTTAGTCTAAGCCATATGGGAAAGAATTGGGTGGTGGGCCTTCTGGGCATGTGGCCCTAAGTCTCAGAGGACCGCAGAATGGGTCCCTTCTGCCCATATAGAGAGGTCTTGGCCGATAGGGGCCGAGAGGACAGGGGCCTCACCACCCTCTGACGGTCCTCCTGGGCGCCCTTCCTCTGCTCTCTGCTGTTGTGGCAGAAAGCTGTGCCTTCAGTCCCCTGGCTTGCACAGGGCAGCAAAAGACTGTACTTTCACTGGGTCGCAGGTAGGGGGCCTCTCCTGAATGCATCTGCCAAGGAAGGTCTAGAAGTGACACGAGAACCCTTGTGCTGACACACAAAAAAGGCTCGGCAGATAGCTTGCGTGCCAGTTGCTCCATCCTCTGTATCCACATGGACCCCTCCCAATATCTGCTGTAAAGATGCAGGCAAGGAAAAGCGCAGGATGGGCTTCTTACAGACGGAGGCGATGCCAGGCGTCGATGGCTCTAGCGGCAACTAGTGTCAGGGTGGAAATATAATCGTGGCCCCCACCCCTAACAGTCAGAGAGTCCTGGATGGGAGTCTTCCCAATGTCTGCTTTATCGTCCATCCTATAATCAACATGCATGTTTACATCTTGTTTTGGGGACATTTCCGAGCAAATTGCAAAATTGCAGCTCAGTTCAAACCAAGACGTAGTCGGCAGGGTTCGAACCTGCGCGGGGAGACCCCAATGGATTTCGAGTCCATCGCCTTAACCACTCGGCCACGACTACCCATGAGAGTAAAACTCTCACTCGAAAGATCGTGCTGTGCTTACACAGAAGAGTCCTTAGTCTCTACCGCCTTGCCTCTAGATCTTGTCCTGTACTTTCCACCCTTCTCTCTCATCATGCACCGTTCTTTCTCCTCACAAGTTTCTTTTAAATGTACATATATGTTTGAAATTGCAAAACGAAACCCGTCAAAACGTACCAGTTTCTCTTCGTTGGCCTAAAGGATGAAGCCGCTTTTACTCCTAGGATCTTGCTTGAATAGCTCAAGTGCGCCGCAGCCTCCTTTAGTAATTGTATTATACTGCTATTTTAAGATTGTTTTCCACACCAGAAAAGAGTAAACAATAAAAGCAGGCGCTGCACGGTAGTCGGCAGGATTTGAACCTGTGCGGGGAAACCCCAATGGATTTCTAGTCCATCGCCATAACCACTCGGCCACGACTACTCCTGAGCAAACCTGTTTCTACTATAAACTTAACACTTTAGCCACACACTCCGCCCTTACTTTATGCCGCTCTGCACCGTTCCCTTTTGGCCCTCCCATGACCCTTGAAAATGCATTCAAAAGTCAGAATCTCTATGGTCTGGCCCAAGTTCCCTAAATGCCATATCCCCTCCCTGCCAAGCTCGGACTAAGTGCCAGGGACAGATCTGTGCTAATAAACCTAGCAAGCGGCCAGGCAGCAGAGCCTCACCTTCACTAGGTTGCACTGGCTTCTGCCAGCTCCAAATTGAAACTGTTAACAGTGTCCTGTTTGGAAGCATGCCTGGGCAGGGGCTGTCTCTATGCAAATCGAGTTGCAGAGGCCTCCTGGGAGCCAATATCGGCAGGCCATTTTGACAGGCTCCAGAGGAATAAATGGCCGCACGAGTGGTCCGGTAGTTAGTCTAAGCCATATGGCAAAGATTTGGGTGGTGGGCCTTCTGGGCATGTGGCCCTAAGCCTCAGAGGACCGCAGAATGGGTCCCTTCTGCCCAAATAGAGAGGTCTTGGCCGATCGGGGCCGAGAGGACAGGGGCCTCACCACCCTCTGACGGTCCTCCTGGGCGCCCTTCCTCTGCTCTCTGCTGTTGTGGCAGAAAGCTGTGCCTTCAGTCCCCTGGCTTGCACAGGGCAGCAAAAGACTGTACTTTCACTGGGTCGCAGGTAGGGGGCCTCTCCTGAATGCATCTGCCAAGGAAGGTCTAGAAGTGACACGAGAACCCGTGTGCTGACACACAAAAAAGGCTCGGCAGATAGCTTGCGTGCCAGTTGCTCCATCCTCTGTATCCACATGGACCCCTCCCAATATCTGCTGTAAAGATGCAGGCAAGGAAAAGCGCAGGATGGGCTTCTTACAGACGGAGGCGATGCCAGGCGTCGATGGCTCTAGCGGCAACTAGTGTCAGGGTGGAAATATAATCGTGGCCCCCACCCCTAACAGTCAGAGAGTCCTGGATGGGAGTCTTCCCAATGTCTACTTTATCGTCCATCCTATAATCAACATGCATGTTTACATCTTGTTTTGGGGACATTTCCGAGCAAATTGCAAAATTGCAGCTCAGTTCAAACCAATACGTAGTCAGCAGGGTTCAAACCTGAGTGGGGAGACCCCAATTGATTTCGAGTCCATCGCTTTAACCTCTCAGCCACGACTACCCATGAGAGTAAAACTCTCACTCGAAAGATCGTGCTGTGCTTACACAGAAGAGTGCTTAGTCTCTAGCGCCTTGCCTCTAGATCTTGTCCTGTACTTTCCACCCTTTTCTCTCATCATGCACCGTTCTTTCTCCTCACAAGTTTCTTTTAAATGTACATATACGTTTGAAATTGCAAAACGAAAACTGTCAAAACGTACCAGTTTCTCTGCGTTGGCCAAAAGGATGAAGCCGCTTTTACTCCTAGGATCTTGCTTGAATAGCTCAAGTGCGCCGCAGCCTTCTTTAGTAATTGTATTATACTGCTATTTTAAGATTGTTTTCCAAACCAGAAAAGAGTAAATAATAAAAGCGGGCGCTGCGCCATAGTCAGCAGTATTTGAACCTGCGCGGGGAAACCCCAATGGATTTCTAGTCCATCGCCTTAACCACTCGGCCACGACTACTCCTGAGCAAACATGTTTCTACTATAAACTTAACACTTTAGCCACACACACTGTCTCCTCTGCCCCTTACTTTATGCCGCTCTGCACCGTTCTCTTTTGGCCCTCCCATGACCCTTGAAAATGCATTCAAAAGTCAGAATCTCTATGGTCTGGCCCAAGTTCCTTAAATGCCATATCCCCTCCCTGCCAAGCTCGGACTAAGTGCCAGGGACAGATCTGTGCTAATAAACCTAGCAAGCGGCCAGGCAGCAGAGCCTCACCTTCACTAGGTTGCACTGGCTTCTGCCAGCTCCAAATTGAAACTGTTAACAGTGTCCTGTTTGGAAGCATGCCTGGGCAGGGGCTGTCTCTATGCAAATCGAGTTGCAGAGGCCTCCTGGGAGCCAATTTCGGCAGGCCATTTTGACAGGCTCCAGAGGAATAAATGGCCGCACGAGTGGTCCGGTAGTTAGTCTAAGCCATATGGCAAAGATTTGGGTGGTGGGCCTTCTGGGCATGTGGCCCTAAGTCTCAGAGGACCGCAGAATGGGTCCCTTCTGCCCATACAGAGAGGTCTTGGCCGATCGGGGTCGAGAGGACAGGGGCCTCACCACCCTCTGACGGTCCTCCTGGGCGCCCTTCCTCTGCTCTCTGCTGTTGTGGCAGAAAGCTGTGCCTTCAGTCCCCTGGCTTGCACAGGGCAGCAAAAGACTGTACTTTCACTGGGTCGCAGGTAGGGGGCCTCTCCTGAATGCATCTGCCAAGGAAGGTCTAGAAGTGACACGAGAACCATTGTGCTGACACACAAAAAAGGCTCAGCAGATAGCTTGCGTGCCAGTTGCTCCATCCTCTGTATCCACATGGACCCCTCCCAATATCTGCTGTAAAGATGCAGGCAAGGAAAAGCGCAGGATGGGCTTCTTACAGACGGAGGCGATGCCAGGCGTCGATGGCTCTAGCGGCAACTAGTGTCAGGGTGGAAATATAATCGTGGCCCCCACCCCTAACAGTCAGAGAGTCCTGGATGGGAGTCTTCCCAATGTCTGCTTTATCGTCCATCCTATAATCAACATGCATGTTTACATCTTGTTTTGGGGACATTTCCGAGCAAATTGCAAAATTGCAGCTCAGTTCAAACCGAGACGTAGTCGGCAGGGTTCGAACCTGCGTGGGGAGACCCCAATGGATTTCGAGTCCATCGCATTAACCTCTCGGCCACGACTACCCATGAGAGTAAAACTCTCACTCGAAAGATCGTGCTGTGCTTACACAGAAGAGTCCTTAGTCTCTACCGCCTTGCCTCTAGATCTTGTCCTGTACTTTCCACCCTTCTCGCTCATCATGCACCGTTCTTTCTCCTCACAAGTTTCTTTTAAATGTACATATATGTTTGAAATTGCAAAACGAAACCCGTCAAAACGTACCAGTTTCTCTGTGTTGGCCTAAAGGATGAAGCCGCTTTTACTCCTAGGATCTTGCTTGAATAGCTCAAGTGCGCCGCAGCCTCCTTTAGTAATTGTATTATACTGCTATTTTAAGATTGTTTTCCACACCAGAAAAGAGTAAACAATAAAAGCGGGCGCTGCATGGTAGTCGGCAGGATTTGAACCTGCGCGGGGAAACCCCAATGGATTTCTAGTACATCGCCTTAACCACTCGGCAACGACTACTCCTGAGCAAACCTGTTTCTACTATAAACTTAACACTTTAGCCACACACTCCGCCCTTACTTTATGCCGCTCTGCACCGTTCCCTTTTGGCCCTCCCATGACCCTTGAAAATGCATTCAAAAGTCAGAATCTCTATGGTCTGGCCCAAGTTCCCTAAATGCCATATCCCCTCCCTGCCAAGCTCTGACTAAATTCCAGGGACAGATCTGTGCTAATAAACCTAGCAAGCGGCCAGGCAGCAGAGCCTCACTTTCACTAGGTTGCACTGGCTTCTGCCAGCTCCAAATTGAAACTGTTAACAGTGTCCTGTTTGGAAGCATGCCTGGGCAGGGGCTGTCTCTATGCAAATCGAGTTGCAGAGGCCTCCTGGGAGCCAATTTCGGCAGGCCATTTTGACAGGCTCCAGAGGAATAAATGGCCGCACTTAGTTAGTCTAAGCCATATGGGAAAGATTTGGGTGGTGGGCCTTCTGGGCATGTGGCCCTAAGTCTCAGAGGACCGCAGAATGGGTCCCTTCTGCCCATATAGAGAGGTCTTGGCCGATAGGGGCCGAGAGGACAGGGGCCTCACCACCCTCTGACGGTCCTCCTGGGCGCCCTTCCTCTGCTCTCTGCTGTTGTGGCAGAAAGCTGTGCCTTCAGTCCCCTGGCTTGCACAGGGCAGCAAAAGACTGTACTTTCACTGGGTCGCAGGTAGGGGGCCTCTCCTGAATGCATCTGCCAAGGAAGGTCTAGAAGTGACACGAGAACCCTTGTGCTGACACACAAAAAAGGCTCGGCAGATAGCTTGCGTGCCAGTTGCTCCATCCTCTGTATCCACATGGACCCCTCCCAATATCTGCTGTAAAGATGCAGGCAAGGAAAAGCGCAGGATGGGCTTCTTACAGACGGAGGCGATGCCAGGCGTCGATGGCTCTAGCGGCAACTAGTGTCAGGGTGGAAATATAATCGTGGCCCCCACCCCTAACAGTCAGAGAGTCCTGGATGGGAGTCTTCCCAATGTCTGCTTTATCGTCCATCCTATAATCAACATGCATGTTTACATCTTGTTTTGGGGACATTTCCGAGCAAATTGCAAAATTGCAGCTCAGTTCAAACCAAGACGTAGTCGGCAGGGTTCAAACCTGAGTGGGGAGACCCCAATCGATTACGAGTCCATCGCCGTAACCTCTCAGCCACGACTACCCATGAGAGTAAAATTCTCACTCGAAAGATCGTGCTGTGCTTACACAGAAGAGTGCTTAGTCTCTAGCGCCTTGCCTCTAGATCTTGTCCTGTACTTTCCACCCTTTTCTCTCATCATGCACCGTTCTTTCTCCTCACAAGTTTCTTTTAAATGTACATATACGTTTGAAATTGCAAAACGAAAACTGTCAAAACGTACCAGTTTCTCTGCGTTGGCCAAAAGGATGAAGCCGCTTTTACTCCTAGGATCTTGCTTGAATAGCTCAAGTGCGCCGCAGCCTTCTTTAGTAATTGTATTATACTGCTATTTTAAGATTGTTTTCCACACCAGAAAAGAGTAAACAATAAAAGCGGGCGCTGCTCGGTAGTCGGCAGGATTTGAACCTGCGCGGGGAAACCCCAATGGATTTCTAGTCCATCGCCTTAACCACTCGGCCACGACTACTCCTGAGCAAACCTGTTTCTACTATAAACTTAACACTTTAGCCACACACACTGTCTCCTCCGCCCCTTACTTTATGCCGCTCTGCACCGTTCTCTTTTGGCCCTCCCATGACCCTTGAAAATGCATTCAAAAGTCAGAATCTCTATGGTCTGGCCCACGTTCCTTAAATGCCATATCCCCTCCCTGCCAAGCTCGGACTAAGTGCCAGGGACAGATCTGTGCTAATAAACCTAGCAAGCGGCCAGGCAGCAGAGCCTCACCTTCACTAGGTTGCACTGGCTTCTGCCAGCTCCAAATTGAAACTGTTAACAGTGTCCTGTTTGGAAGCATGCCTGGGCAGGGGCTGTCTCTATGCAAATCGAGTTGCAGAGGCCTCCTGGGAGCCAATTTCGGCAGGCCATTTTGACAGGCTCCAGAGGAATAAATGGCCGCACAAGTGGTCCGGTAGTTAGTCTAAGCCATATGGCAAAGATTTGGGTGGTGGGCCTTCTGGGCATGTGGCCCTAAGTCTCAGAGGACCGCAGAATGGGTCCCTTCTGCCCATATAGAGCGATCGGAGCTGAGAGGACAGGGGCCTCACCACCCTCTGACGGTCCTCCTGGGCGCCCTTCCTCTGCTCTCTGCTGTTGTGGCAGAAAGCTGTGCCTTCAGTCCCCTGGCTTGCACAGGGCAGCAAAAGACTGTACTTTCACTGGGTCGCAGGTAGGGGGCCTCTCCTGAATGCATCTGCCAAGGAAGGTCTAGAAGTGACACGAGAACCCTTGTGCTGACACACAAAAAAGGCTCGGCAGATAGCTTGCTTGCCAGTTGCTCCATCCTCTGTATCCACATGGACCCCTCCCAATATCTGCTGTAAAGATGCAGGCAAGGAAAAGCGCAGGATGGGCTTCTTACAGACGGAGGCGATGCCAGGCGTCGATGGCTCTAGCGGCAACTAGTGTCAGGGTGGAAATATAATCGTGGCCCCCACCCCTAACAGTCAGAGAGTCCTGGATGGGAGTCTTCCCAATGTCTGCTTTATCGTCCATCCTATAATCAACATGCATGTTTACATCTTGTTTTGGGGACATTTCCGAGCAAATTGCAAAATTGCAGTTCTGTTCAAACCAAGATGTAGTCGTCAGGGTTCGAACCTGCACGGGGAGACCCCAATGGATTTCAAGTCCATCGCCTTAACCACTCGGACACGACTACCCATGAGAGTGAAACTCTCACTGGAAAGATTGTGCTGTGCTTACACAGAAGAGTCCTTAGTCTCTACCGCCTTGCCTCTAGATCTTGTCCTGTACTTTCCACCCTTCTCTCTCATCATGCACCGTTCTTTCTCCTCACAAGTTTCTTTTAAATGTACATATATGTTTGAAATTGCAAAACGAAACCCGTCAAAACGTACCAGTTTCTCTGCGTTGGCCTAAAGGATGAAGCCGCTTTTACTCCTAGGATCTTGCTTGAATAGCTCAAGTGCGCCGCAGCCTCCTTTAATAATTGTATTATACTGCTATTTTAAGATTGTTTTCCACACCAGAAAAGAGTAAACAATAAAAGCGGGCGCTGCACGGAAGTCGGCAGGATTTGAACCTGCGCGGGGAAACCCCAATGGATTTCTACTCCATCACTCGGCCACGACTACTCCTGAGCAAACCTGTTTCTACTATAAACTTAACACTTTAGCCACACACAATGTCTCCTCCGCCCCTTACTTTATGCCGCTCTGCACCGTTCCCTTTTGGCCCTCCCATGACCCTTGAAAATGCATTCAAAAGTCAGAATCTCTATGGTCTGGCCCAAGTTCCTTAAATGCCATATCCCCTCAGTGCCAAACTCGGACTAAGTGCCAGGGACAGATCTGTGCTAATAAACCTAGCAAGCGGCCAGGCAGCAGAGCCTCACCTTCACTAGGTTGCACTGGCTTCTGCCAGCTCCAAATTGAAACTGTTAACAGTGTCCTGTTCGGAAGCATGCCTGGGCAGGGGCTGTCTCTATGCAAATCGAGTTGCAGAGGCCTCCTGGGAGCCAATTTCGGCAGGCCATTTTGACAGGCTCCAGAGGAATAAATGGCCGCACAAGTGGTCCGGTAGTTAGTCTAAGCCATATGGCAAAGATTAGGGTGGTGAGCCTTCTGGGCATGTGGCCCTAAGTCTCAGAGGACCGCAGAATGGGTCCCTTCTGCCCATATAGAGAGGTCTTGGCTGATCGGGGCCGAGAGGACAGGGGCCTCACCACCCTCTGATGGTCCTCCTGGGCGCCCTTCCTCTGCTCTCTGCTCTCTGCTGTTGTGGCAGAAAGCTTTGCCTTCAGTCCCCTGGCTTGCACAGGGCAGCAAAAGACTGTACTTTCACTGGGTCGCAGGTAGGGGGCCTCTCCTGAATGCATCTGCCAAGGAAGGTCTAGAAGTGACACGAGAACCCTTGTGCTGACACACAAAAAAGGCTCGGCAGATAGCTTGCGTGCCAGTTGCTCCATCCTCTGTATCCACATGGACCCCTCCCAATATCTGCTGTAAAGATGCAGGCAAGGAAAAGCGCAGGATGGGCTTCTTACAGACGGAGGCGATGCCAGGCGTCGATGGCTCTAGCGGCAACTAGTGTCAGGGTGGAAATATCATCGTGGCCCCCACCCCTAACAGTCAGAGAGTCCTGGATGGGAGTCTTCCCAATGTCTGCTTTATCATCCATCCTATAATCAACATGCATGTTTACATCTTGTTTTGGGGACATTTCCGAGCAAATTGCAAAATTGCAGCTCAGTTCAAACCTGCGCGGGAAGACCCCAATGGATTTCGAGTCCATCGCCTTAACCACTCGGCCACGACTACCCATGAGAGTAAAACTCTCACTCGAAAGATCGTGCTGTGCTTACACAGAAGAGTGCTTAGTCTCTAGCGCCTTGCCTCTAGATCTTGTCCTGTACTTTCCACCCTTTTCTCTCATCATGCACCGTTCTTTCTCCTCACAAGTTTCTTTTAAATGTACATATACGTTTGAAATTGCAAAACGAAAACTGTCAAAATGTACCAGTTTCTCTGCGTTGTTCAAAAGGATGAAGCCGCTTTTACTCCTAGGATCTTGCTTGAATAGCTCAAGTGCGCCGCAGCCTCCTTTAGTAATTGTATTATACTGCTATTTTAAGATTGTTTTCCAAACCAGAAAAGAGTAAATAATAAAAGTGGGCGCTGCGCCGTAGTCGGCAGGATTTGAACCTGCGCGGGGGAAACCCCAATGGATTTCTAGTCCATCGCCTTAACCACTCGGCCACGACTACTCCTGAGCAAACATGTTTCTACTATAAACTTAACACTTTAGCCACACACACTGTCTCCTCTGCCCCTTACTTTATGCCGCTCTGCACCGTTCTCTTTTGGCCCTCCCATGACCCTTGAAAATGCATTCAAAAGTCAGAATCTCTATGGTCTGGCCCAAGTTCCTTAAATGCCATATCCCCTCCCTGCCAAGCTCGGACTAAGTGCCAGGGACAGATCTGTGCTAATAAACCTAGCAAGCGGCCAGGCAGCAGAGCCTCACCTTCACTAGGCTGCACTGGCTTCTGCCAGCTCCAAATTGAAACTGTTAACAGTGTCCTGTTTGGAAGCATGCCTGGGCAGGGGCTGTCTCTATGCAAATCGAGTTGCAGAGGCCTCCTGGGAGCCAATTTCGGCAGGCCATTTTGACAGGCTCCAGAGGAATAAATGGCCGCACAAGTGGTCCGGTAGTTAGTCTAAGCCATATGGCAAAGATTTGGGTGGTGGGCCTTCTGGGCATGTGGCCCTAAGTCTCAGAGGACCGCAGAATGGGTCCCTTCTGCCCATATAGAGAGGTCTTGGCCGATCGGGGCCGAGAGGACAGGGGCCTCACCACCATCTGACGGTCCTCCTGGGCGCCCTTCCTCTGCTCTCTGCTGTTGTGGCAGAAAGCTGTGCCTTCAGTCCCCTGGCTTGCACAGGGCAGCAAAAGACTGTACTTTCACTGGGTCGCAGGTAGGGGGCCTCTCCTGAATGCATCTGCCAAGGAAGGTCTAGAAGTGACACGAGAACCCTTGTGCTGACACACAAAAAAGGCTCGGCAGATAGCTGGTGTGCCAGTTGCTCCATCCTCTGTATCCACATGGACCCCTCCCAATATCTGCTGTAAAGATGCAGGCAAGGAAAAGCGCAGGATGGGCTTCTTACAGACGGAGGCGATGCCAGGCGTCGATGGCTCTAGCGGCAACTAGTGTCAGGGTGGAAATATAATCGTGGCCCCCCACCCCTAACAGTCAGAGAGTCCTGGATGGGAGTCTTCCCAATGTCTGCTTTATCATCCATCCTATAATCAACATGCATGTTTACATCTTGTTTTGGGGACATTTCCGAGCAAATTGCAAAATTACAGCTCAGTTCAAACCGAGACGTAGTCGGCAGGGTTCGAACCTGCGCGGGGAAACCCCAATGGATTTCGAGTCCATCGCCTTAACCACTCGGCCACGACTACCTATGAGAGTAAAACTCTCACTCAAAAGATCGTGCTGTGCTTACACAGAAGAGTCCTTAGTCTCTACCGCCTTGCCTCTAGATCTTGTCCTGTACTTTCCACCCTTCTCTCTCATCATGCACCGTTCTTTCTCCTCACAAGTTTCTTTTAAATGTACATATATGTTTGAAATTGCAAAACGAAACCCGTCAAAACGTACCAGTTTCTCTGTGTTGGCCTAAAGGATGAAGCCGCTTTTACTCCTAGGATCTTGCTTGAATAGCTCAAGTGCGCCGCAGCCTCCTTTAGTAACTGTATTATACTACTATTTTGAGATTGTTTTCCACACCAGAAAAGAGTAAACAATAAAAGCGGGCGCTGCACGGTAGTCAGCAGGATTTGAACCCGCGCGGGGAAACCCCAATGGATTTCTAGTCCATCGCCATAACCACTCGGCCACGACTACTCCTGAGCAAACGTGTTTCTACTATAAACTTAACACTTTAGCCACACACTCCGCCCTTTCTTTATGCCGCTCTGCACCGTTCCCTTTTGGCCCTCCCATGACCCTTGAAAATGCATTCAAAAGTCAGAATCTCTATGGTCTGGCCCAAGTTCCCTAAATGCCATATCCCCTCCCTGCCAAGCTCGGACTAAGTGCCAGGGACAGATCTGTGCTAATAAACCTAGCAAGCGGCCAGGCAGCAGAGCCTCACCTTCACTAGGTTGCACTGGCTTCTGCCAGCTCCAAATTGAAACTGTTAACAGTGTCCTGTTTGGAAGCATGCCTGGGCAGGGGCTGTCTCTATGCAAATCGAGTTGCAGAGGCCTCCTGGGAGCCAATTTCGGCAGGCCATTTTGACAGGCTCCAGAGGAATAAATGGCCGCACTTAGTTAGTCTAAGCCATATGGCAAAGATTTGGGTGGTGGGCCTTCTGGGCATGTGGCCCTAAGTCTCAGAGGACCGCAGAATCGGTCCCTTCTGCCCATATAGAGAGGTCTTGGCCGATAGGGGCCGAGAGGACAGGGGCCTCACCACCCTCTGACGGTCCTCCTGGGCGCCCTTCCTCTGCTCTCTGCTGTTGTGGCAGAAAGCTGTGCCTTCAGTCCCCTGGCTTGCACAGGGCAGCAAAAGACTGTACTTTCACTGGGTCGCAGGTAGGGGGCCTCTCCTGAATGCATCTGCCAAGGAAGGTCTAGAAGTGACACGAGAACCCTTGTGCTGACACACAAAAAAGGCTCGGCAGATAGCTTGCGTGCCAGTTGCTCCATCCTCTGTATCCACATGGACCCCTCCCAATATCTGCTGTAAAGATGCAGGCAAGGAAAAGCGCAGGATGGGCTTCTTACAGACGGAGGCGATGCCAGGCGTCGATGGCTCTAGCGGCAACTAGTGTCAGGGTGGAAATATAATCGTGGCCCCCACCCCTAACAGTCAGAGAGTCCTGGATGGGAGTCTTCCCAATGTCTGCTTTATCGTCCATCCTATAATCAACATGCATGTTTACATCTTGTTTTGGGGACATTTCCGAGCAAATTGCAAAATTGCAGCTCAGTTCAAACCAAGACGTAGTCGGCAGGGTTCAAACCTGAGTGGGGAGACCCCAATCGATTACGAGTCCATCGCCGTAACCTCTCAGCCACGACTACCCATGAGAATAAAACTCTCACTCGAAAGATCGTGCTGTGCTTACACAGAAGAGTGCTTAGTCTCTAGCGCCTTGCCTCTACATCTTGTCCTGTACTTTCCACCCTTTTCTCTCATCATGCACCGTTCTTTCTCCTCACAAGTTTCTTTTAAATGTACATATACGTTTGAAATTGCAAAACGAAAACTGTCAAAACGTACCAGTTTCTCTGCGTTGGCCAAAAGGATGAAGCCGCTTTTACTCCTAGGATCTTGCTTGAATAGCTCAAGTGCGCCGCAGCCTTCTTTAGTAATTGTATTATACTGTTATTTTAAGATTGTTTTCCACACCAGAAAAGAGTAAACAATAAAAGCGGGCGCTGCACAGTAGTCGGCAGGATTTGAACCTGCGCGGGGAAACCCCAATGGATTTCTAGTCCATCGCCATAACCACTCGGCCACGACTACTCCTGAGCAAACCTGTTTCTACTATAAACTTAACACTTTAGCCACACACACTGTCTCCTCCGCCCCTTTCTTTATGCCGCTCTGCACCGTTCTCTTTTGGCCCTCCCATGACCCTTGAAAATGCATTCAAAAGTCAGAATCTCTATGGTCTGGCCCACGTTCCTTAAATGCCATATCCCCTCCCTGCCAAGCTCGGACTAAGTGCCAGGGACAGATCTGTGCTAATAAACCTAGCAAGCGGCCAGGCAGCAGAGCCTCACCTTCACTAGGTTGCACTGGCTTCTGCCAGCTCCAAATTGAAACTGTTAACAGTGTCCTGTTTGGAAGCATGCCTGGGCAGGGGCTGTCTCTATGCAAATCGAGTTGCAGAGGCCTCCTGGGAGCCAATTTCGGCAGGCCATTTTGACAGGCTCCAGAGGAATAAATGGCCGCACGAGTGGTCCGGTAGTTAGTCTAAGCCATATGGCAAAGATTTGGGTGGTGGGCCTTCTGGGCATGTGGCCCTAAGTCTCAGAGGACCGCAGAATGGGTCCCTTCTGCCCATACAGAGAGGTCTTGGCCGATCGGGGTCGAGAGGACAGGGGCCTCACCACCCTCTGACGGTCCTCCTGGGCGCCCTTCCTCTGCTCTCTGCTGTTGTGGCAGAAAGCTGTGCCTTCAGTCCCCTGGCTTGCACAGGGCAGCAAAAGACTGTACTTTCACTGGGTCGCAGGTAGGGGGCCTCTCCTGAATGCATCTGCCAAGGAAGGTCTAGAAGTGACACGAGAACCATTGTGCTGACACACAAAAAAGGCTCAGCAGATAGCTTGCGTGCCAGTTGCTCCATCCTCTGTATCCACATGGACCCCTCCCAATATCTGCTGTAAAGATGCAGGCAAGGAAAAGCGCAGGATGGGCTTCTTACAGACGGAGGCGATGCCAGGCGTCGATGGCTCTAGCGGCAACTAGTGTCAGGGTGGAAATATAATCGTGGCCCCCACCCCTAACAGTCAGAGAGTCCTGGATGGGAGTCTTCCCAATGTCTGCTTTATCGTCCATCCTATAATCAACATGCATGTTTACATCTTGTTTTGGGGACATTTCCGAGCAAATTGCAAAATTGCAGCTCAGTTCAAACCGAGACGTAGTCGGCAGGGTTCGAACCTGCGTGGGGAGACCCCAATGGATTTCGAGTCCATCGCATTAACCTCTCGGCCACGACTACCCATGAGAGTAAAACTCTCACTCGAAAGATCGTGCTGTGCTTACACAGAAGAGTCCTTAGTCTCTACCGCCTTGCCTCTAGATCTTGTCCTGTACTTTCCACCCTTCTCGCTCATCATGCACCGTTCTTTCTCCTCACAAGTTTCTTTTAAATGTACATATATGTTTGAAATTGCAAAACGAAACCCGTCAAAACGTACCAGTTTCTCTGTGTTGGCCTAAAGGATGAAGCCGCTTTTACTCCTAGGATCTTGCTTGAATAGCTCAAGTGCGCCGCAGCCTCCTTTAGTAATTGTATTATACTGCTATTTTAAGATTGTTTTCCACACCAGAAAAGAGTAAACAATAAAAGCGGGCGCTGCATGGTAGTCGGCAGGATTTGAACCTGCGCGGGGAAACCCCAATGGATTTCTAGTACATCGCCTTAACCACTCGGCAACGACTACTCCTGAGCAAACCTGTTTCTACTATAAACTTAACACTTTAGCCACACACTCCGCCCTTACTTTATGCCGCTCTGCACCGTTCCCTTTTGGCCCTCCCATGACCCTTGAAAATGCATTCAAAAGTCAGAATCTCTATGGTCTGGCCCAAGTTCCCTAAATGCCATATCCCCTCCCTGCCAAGCTCTGACTAAATTCCAGGGACAGATCTGTGCTAATAAACCTAGCAAGCGGCCAGGCAGCAGAGCCTCACTTTCACTAGGTTGCACTGGCTTCTGCCAGCTCCAAATTGAAACTGTTAACAGTGTCCTGTTTGGAAGCATGCCTGGGCAGGGGCTGTCTCTATGCAAATCGAGTTGCAGAGGCCTCCTGGGAGCCAATTTCGGCAGGCCATTTTGACAGGCTCCAGAGGAATAAATGGCCGCACTTAGTTAGTCTAAGCCATATGGGAAAGATTTGGGTGGTGGGCCTTCTGGGCATGTGGCCCTAAGTCTCAGAGGACCGCAGAATGGGTCCCTTCTGCCCATATAGAGAGGTCTTGGCCGATAGGGGCCGAGAGGACAGGGGCCTCACCACCCTCTGACGGTCCTCCTGGGCGCCCTTCCTCTGCTCTCTGCTGTTGTGGCAGAAAGCTGTGCCTTCAGTCCCCTGGCTTGCACAGGGCAGCAAAAGACTGTACTTTCACTGGGTCGCAGGTAGGGGGCCTCTCCTGAATGCATCTGCCAAGGAAGGTCTAGAAGTGACACGAGAACCCTTGTGCTGACACACAAAAAAGGCTCGGCAGATAGCTTGCGTGCCAGTTGCTCCATCCTCTGTATCCACATGGACCCCTCCCAATATCTGCTGTAAAGATGCAGGCAAGGAAAAGCGCAGGATGGGCTTCTTACAGACGGAGGCGATGCCAGGCGTCGATGGCTCTAGCGGCAACTAGTGTCAGGGTGGAAATATAATCGTGGCCCCCACCCCTAACAGTCAGAGAGTCCTGGATGGGAGTCTTCCCAATGTCTGCTTTATCGTCCATCCTATAATCAACATGCATGTTTACATCTTGTTTTGGGGACATTTCCGAGCAAATTGCAAAATTGCAGCTCAGTTCAAACCAAGACGTAGTCGGCAGGGTTCAAACCTGAGTGGGGAGACCCCAATCGATTACGAGTCCATCGCCGTAACCTCTCAGCCACGACTACCCATGAGAGTAAAATTCTCACTCGAAAGATCGTGCTGTGCTTACACAGAAGAGTGCTTAGTCTCTAGCGCCTTGCCTCTAGATCTTGTCCTGTACTTTCCACCCTTTTCTCTCATCATGCACCGTTCTTTCTCCTCACAAGTTTCTTTTAAATGTACATATACGTTTGAAATTGCAAAACGAAAACTGTCAAAACGTACCAGTTTCTCTGCGTTGGCCAAAAGGATGAAGCCGCTTTTACTCCTAGGATCTTGCTTGAATAGCTCAAGTGCGCCGCAGCCTTCTTTAGTAATTGTATTATACTGCTATTTTAAGATTGTTTTCCACACCAGAAAAGAGTAAACAATAAAAGCGGGCGCTGCTCGGTAGTCGGCAGGATTTGAACCTGCGCGGGGAAACCCCAATGGATTTCTAGTCCATCGCCTTAACCACTCGGCCACGACTACTCCTGAGCAAACCTGTTTCTACTATAAACTTAACACTTTAGCCACACACACTGTCTCCTCCGCCCCTTACTTTATGCCGCTCTGCACCGTTCTCTTTTGGCCCTCCCATGACCCTTGAAAATGCATTCAAAAGTCAGAATCTCTATGGTCTGGCCCACGTTCCTTAAATGCCATATCCCCTCCCTGCCAAGCTCGGACTAAGTGCCAGGGACAGATCTGTGCTAATAAACCTAGCAAGCGGCCAGGCAGCAGAGCCTCACCTTCACTAGGTTGCACTGGCTTCTGCCAGCTCCAAATTGAAACTGTTAACAGTGTCCTGTTTGGAAGCATGCCTGGGCAGGGGCTGTCTCTATGCAAATCGAGTTGCAGAGGCCTCCTGGGAGCCAATTTCGGCAGGCCATTTTGACAGGCTCCAGAGGAATAAATGGCCGCACAAGTGGTCCGGTAGTTAGTCTAAGCCATATGGCAAAGATTTGGGTGGTGGGCCTTCTGGGCATGTGGCCCTAAGTCTCAGAGGACCGCAGAATGGGTCCCTTCTGCCCATATAGAGCGATCGGAGCTGAGAGGACAGGGGCCTCACCACCCTCTGACGGTCCTCCTGGGCGCCCTTCCTCTGCTCTCTGCTGTTGTGGCAGAAAGCTGTGCCTTCAGTCCCCTGGCTTGCACAGGGCAGCAAAAGACTGTACTTTCACTGGGTCGCAGGTAGGGGGCCTCTCCTGAATGCATCTGCCAAGGAAGGTCTAGAAGTGACACGAGAACCCTTGTGCTGACACACAAAAAAGGCTCGGCAGATAGCTTGCTTGCCAGTTGCTCCATCCTCTGTATCCACATGGACCCCTCCCAATATCTGCTGTAAAGATGCAGGCAAGGAAAAGCGCAGGATGGGCTTCTTACAGACGGAGGCGATGCCAGGCGTCGATGGCTCTAGCGGCAACTAGTGTCAGGGTGGAAATATAATCGTGGCCCCCACCCCTAACAGTCAGAGAGTCCTGGATGGGAGTCTTCCCAATGTCTGCTTTATCGTCCATCCTATAATCAACATGCATGTTTACATCTTGTTTTGGGGACATTTCCGAGCAAATTGCAAAATTGCAGTTCTGTTCAAACCAAGATGTAGTCGTCAGGGTTCGAACCTGCACGGGGAGACCCCAATGGATTTCAAGTCCATCGCCTTAACCACTCGGACACGACTACCCATGAGAGTGAAACTCTCACTGGAAAGATTGTGCTGTGCTTACACAGAAGAGTCCTTAGTCTCTACCGCCTTGCCTCTAGATCTTGTCCTGTACTTTCCACCCTTCTCTCTCATCATGCACCGTTCTTTCTCCTCACAAGTTTCTTTTAAATGTACATATATGTTTGAAATTGCAAAACGAAACCCGTCAAAACGTACCAGTTTCTCTGCGTTGGCCTAAAGGATGAAGCCGCTTTTACTCCTAGGATCTTGCTTGAATAGCTCAAGTGCGCCGCAGCCTCCTTTAATAATTGTATTATACTGCTATTTTAAGATTGTTTTCCACACCAGAAAAGAGTAAACAATAAAAGCGGGCGCTGCACGGAAGTCGGCAGGATTTGAACCTGCGCGGGGAAACCCCAATGGATTTCTACTCCATCACTCGGCCACGACTACTCCTGAGCAAACCTGTTTCTACTATAAACTTAACACTTTAGCCACACACAATGTCTCCTCCGCCCCTTACTTTATGCCGCTCTGCACCGTTCCCTTTTGGCCCTCCCATGACCCTTGAAAATGCATTCAAAAGTCAGAATCTCTATGGTCTGGCCCAAGTTCCTTAAATGCCATATCCCCTCAGTGCCAAACTCGGACTAAGTGCCAGGGACAGATCTGTGCTAATAAACCTAGCAAGCGGCCAGGCAGCAGAGCCTCACCTTCACTAGGTTGCACTGGCTTCTGCCAGCTCCAAATTGAAACTGTTAACAGTGTCCTGTTCGGAAGCATGCCTGGGCAGGGGCTGTCTCTATGCAAATCGAGTTGCAGAGGCCTCCTGGGAGCCAATTTCGGCAGGCCATTTTGACAGGCTCCAGAGGAATAAATGGCCGCACAAGTGGTCCGGTAGTTAGTCTAAGCCATATGGCAAAGATTAGGGTGGTGAGCCTTCTGGGCATGTGGCCCTAAGTCTCAGAGGACCGCAGAATGGGTCCCTTCTGCCCATATAGAGAGGTCTTGGCTGATCGGGGCCGAGAGGACAGGGGCCTCACCACCCTCTGATGGTCCTCCTGGGCGCCCTTCCTCTGCTCTCTGCTGTTGTGGCAGAAAGCTTTGCCTTCAGTCCCCTGGCTTGCACAGGGCAGCAAAAGACTGTACTTTCACTGGGTCGCAGGTAGGGGGCCTCTCCTGAATGCATCTGCCAAGGAAGGTCTAGAAGTGACACGAGAACCCTTGTGCTGACACACAAAAAAGGCTCGGCAGATAGCTTGCGTGCCAGTTGCTCCATCCTCTGTATCCACATGGACCCCTCCCAATATCTGCTGTAAAGATGCAGGCAAGGAAAAGCGCAGGATGGGCTTCTTACAGACGGAGGCGATGCCAGGCGTCGATGGCTCTAGCGGCAACTAGTGTCAGGGTGGAAATATCATCGTGGCCCCCACCCCTAACAGTCAGAGAGTCCTGGATGGGAGTCTTCCCAATGTCTGCTTTATCATCCATCCTATAATCAACATGCATGTTTACATCTTGTTTTGGGGACATTTCCGAGCAAATTGCAAAATTGCAGCTCAGTTCAAACCTGCGCGGGAAGACCCCAATGGATTTCGAGTCCATCGCCTTAACCACTCGGCCACGACTACCCATGAGAGTAAAACTCTCACTCGAAAGATCGTGCTGTGCTTACACAGAAGAGTGCTTAGTCTCTAGCGCCTTGCCTCTAGATCTTGTCCTGTACTTTCCACCCTTTTCTCTCATCATGCACCATTCTTTCTCCTCACAAGTTTCTTTTAAATGTACATATACGTTTGAAATTGCAAAACGAAAACTGTCAAAATGTACCAGTTTCTCTGCGTTGTTCAAAAGGATGAAGCCGCTTTTACTCCTAGGATCTTGCTTGAATAGCTCAAGTGCGCCGCAGCCTCCTTTAGTAATTGTATTATACTGCTATTTTAAGATTGTTTTCCAAACCAGAAAAGAGTAAATAATAAAAGCGGGCGCTGCGCCGTAGTCGGCAGGATTTGAACCTGCGCGGGGGAAACCCCAATGGATTTCTAGTCCATCGCCTTAACCACTCGGCCACGACTACTCCTGAGCAAACATGTTTCTACTATAAACTTAACACTTTAGCCACACACACTGTCTCCTCTGCCCCTTACTTTATGCCGCTCTGCACCGTTCTCTTTTGGCCCTCCCATGACCCTTGAAAATGCATTCAAAAGTCAGAATCTCTATGGTCTGGCCCAAGTTCCTTAAATGCCATATCCCCTCCCTGCCAAGCTCGGACTAAGTGCCAGGGACAGATCTGTGCTAATAAACCTAGCAAGCGGCCAGGCAGCAGAGCCTCACCTTCACTAGGCTGCACTGGCTTCTGCCAGCTCCAAATTGAAACTGTTAACAGTGTCCTGTTTGGAAGCATGCCTGGGCAGGGGCTGTCTCTATGCAAATCGAGTTGCAGAGGCCTCCTGGGAGCCAATTTCGGCAGGCCATTTTGACAGGCTCCAGAGGAATAAATGGCCGCACAAGTGGTCCGGTAGTTAGTCTAAGCCATATGGCAAAGATTTGGGTGGTGGGCCTTCTGGGCATGTGGCCCTAAGTCTCAGAGGACCGCAGAATGGGTCCCTTCTGCCCATATAGAGAGGTCTTGGCCGATCGGGGCCGAGAGGACAGGGGCCTCACCACCATCTGACGGTCCTCCTGGGCGCCCTTCCTCTGCTCTCTGCTGTTGTGGCAGAAAGCTGTGCCTTCAGTCCCCTGGCTTGCACAGGGCAGCAAAAGACTGTACTTTCACTGGGTCGCAGGTAGGGGGCCTCTCCTGAATGCATCTGCCAAGGAAGGTCTAGAAGTGACACGAGAACCCTTGTGCTGACACACAAAAAAGGCTCGGCAGATAGCTGGTGTGCCAGTTGCTCCATCCTCTGTATCCACATGGACCCCTCCCAATATCTGCTGTAAAGATGCAGGCAAGGAAAAGCGCAGGATGGGCTTCTTACAGACGGAGGCGATGCCAGGCGTCGATGGCTCTAGCGGCAACTAGTGTCAGGGTGGAAATATAATCGTGGCCCCCCACCCCTAACAGTCAGAGAGTCCTGGATGGGAGTCTTCCCAATGTCTGCTTTATCATCCATCCTATAATCAACATGCATGTTTACATCTTGTTTTGGGGACATTTCCGAGCAAATTGCAAAATTACAGCTCAGTTCAAACCGAGACGTAGTCGGCAGGGTTCGAACCTGCGCGGGGAAACCCCAATGGATTTCGAGTCCATCGCCTTAACCACTCGGCCACGACTACCTATGAGAGTCAAACTCTCACTCAAAAGATCGTGCTGTGCTTACACAGAAGAGTCCTTAGTCTCTACCGCCTTGCCTCTAGATCTTGTCCTGTACTTTCCACCCTTCTCTCTCATCATGCACCGTTCTTTCTCCTCACAAGTTTCTTTTAAATGTACATATATGTTTGAAATTGCAAAACGAAACCCGTCAAAACGTACCAGTTTCTCTGTGTTGGCCTAAAGGATGAAGCCGCTTTTACTCCTAGGATCTTGCTTGAATAGCTCAAGTGCGCCGCAGCCTCCTTTAGTAACTGTATTATACTACTATTTTGAGATTGTTTTCCACACCAGAAAAGAGTAAACAATAAAAGCGGGCGCTGCACGGTAGTCAGCAGGATTTGAACCCGCGCGGGGAAACCCCAATGGATTTCTAGTCCATCGCCATAACCACTCGGCCACGACTACTCCTGAGCAAACGTGTTTCTACTATAAACTTAACACTTTAGCCACACACTCCGCCCTTTCTTTATGCCGCTCTGCACCGTTCCCTTTTGGCCCTCCCATGACCCTTGAAAATGCATTCAAAAGTCAGAATCTCTATGGTCTGGCCCAAGTTCCCTAAATGCCATATCCCCTCCCTGCCAAGCTCGGACTAAGTGCCAGGGACAGATCTGTGCTAATAAACCTAGCAAGCGGCCAGGCAGCAGAGCCTCACCTTCACTAGGTTGCACTGGCTTCTGCCAGCTCCAAATTGAAACTGTTAACAGTGTCCTGTTTGGAAGCATGCCTGGGCAGGGGCTGTCTCTATGCAAATCGAGTTGCAGAGGCCTCCTGGGAGCCAATTTCGGCAGGCCATTTTGACAGGCTCCAGAGGAATAAATGGCCGCACTTAGTTAGTCTAAGCCATATGGCAAAGATTTGGGTGGTGGGCCTTCTGGGCATGTGGCCCTAAGTCTCAGAGGACCGCAGAATCGGTCCCTTCTGCCCATATAGAGAGGTCTTGGCCGATAGGGGCCGAGAGGACAGGGGCCTCACCACCCTCTGACGGTCCTCCTGGGCGCCCTTCCTCTGCTCTCTGCTGTTGTGGCAGAAAGCTGTGCCTTCAGTCCCCTGGCTTGCACAGGGCAGCAAAAGACTGTACTTTCACTGGGTCGCAGGTAGGGGGCCTCTCCTGAATGCATCTGCCAAGGAAGGTCTAGAAGTGACACGAGAACCCTTGTGCTGACACACAAAAAAGGCTCGGCAGATAGCTTGCGTGCCAGTTGCTCCATCCTCTGTATCCACATGGACCCCTCCCAATATCTGCTGTAAAGATGCAGGCAAGGAAAAGCGCAGGATGGGCTTCTTACAGACGGAGGCGATGCCAGGCGTCGATGGCTCTAGCGGCAACTAGTGTCAGGGTGGAAATATAATCGTGGCCCCCACCCCTAACAGTCAGAGAGTCCTGGATGGGAGTCTTCCCAATGTCTGCTTTATCGTCCATCCTATAATCAACATGCATGTTTACATCTTGTTTTGGGGACATTTCCGAGCAAATTGCAAAATTGCAGCTCAGTTCAAACCAAGACGTAGTCGGCAGGGTTCAAACCTGAGTGGGGAGACCCCAATCGATTACGAGTCCATCGCCGTAACCTCTCAGCCACGACTACCCATGAGAATAAAACTCTCACTCGAAAGATCGTGCTGTGCTTACACAGAAGAGTGCTTAGTCTCTAGCGCCTTGCCTCTACATCTTGTCCTGTACTTTCCACCCTTTTCTCTCATCATGCACCGTTCTTTCTCCTCACAAGTTTCTTTTAAATGTACATATACGTTTGAAATTGCAAAACGAAAACTGTCAAAACGTACCAGTTTCTCTGCGTTGGCCAAAAGGATGAAGCCGCTTTTACTCCTAGGATCTTGCTTGAATAGCTCAAGTGCGCCGCAGCCTTCTTTAGTAATTGTATTATACTGTTATTTTAAGATTGTTTTCCACACCAGAAAAGAGTAAACAATAAAAGCGGGCGCTGCACAGTAGTCGGCAGGATTTGAACCTGCGCGGGGAAACCCCAATGGATTTCTAGTCCATCGCCATAACCACTCGGCCACGACTACTCCTGAGCAAACCTGTTTCTACTATAAACTTAACACTTTAGCCACACACACTGTCTCCTCCGCCCCTTTCTTTATGCCGCTCTGCACCGTTCTCTTTTGGCCCTCCCATGACCCTTGAAAATGCATTCAAAAGTCAGAATCTCTATGGTCTGGCCCACGTTCCTTAAATGCCATATCCCCTCCCTGCCAAGCTCGGACTAAGTGCCAGGGACAGATCTGTGCTAATAAACCTAGCAAGCGGCCAGGCAGCAGAGCCTCACCTTCACTAGGTTGCACTGGCTTCTGCCAGCTCCAAATTGAAACTGTTAACAGTGTCCTGTTTGGAAGCATGCCTGGGCAGGGGCTGTCTCTATGCAAATCGAGTTGCAGAGGCCTCCTGGGAGCCAATTTCGGCAGGCCATTTTGACAGGCTCCAGAGGAATAAATGGCCGCACAAGTGGTCCGGTAGTTAGTCTAAGCCATATGGCAAAGATTTGGGTGGTGGGCCTTCTGGGCATGTGGCCCTAAGTCTCAGAGGACCGCAGAATGGGTCCCTTCTGCCCATATAGAGCGATCGGAGCTGAGAGGACAGGGGCCTCACCACCCTCTGACGGTCCTCCTGGGCGCCCTTCCTCTGCTCTCTGCTGTTGTGGCAGAAAGCTGTGCCTTCAGTCCCCTGGCTTGCACAGGGCAGCAAAAGACTGTACTTTCACTGGGTCGCAGGTAGGGGGCCTCTCCTGAATGTATCTGCCAAGGAAGGTCTAGAAGTGACACGAGAACCCTTGTGCTGACACACAAAAAAGGCTCGGCAGATAGCTTGCGTGCCAGTTGCTCCATCCTCTGTATCCACATGGACCCCTCCCAATATCTGCTGTAAAGATGCAGGCAAGGAAAAGCGCAGGATGGGCTTCTTACAGACGGAGGCGATGCCAGGCGTCGATGGCTCTAGCGGCAACTAGTGTCAGGGTGGAAATATAATCGTGGCCCCCACCCCTAACAGTCAGAGAGTCCTGGATGGGAGTCTTCCCAATGTCTGCTTTATCGTCCATTCTATAATCAACATGCATGTTTACATCTTGTTTTGGGGACATTTCCGAGCAAATTGCAAAATTGCAGCTCAGTTCAAACCAAGACGTAGTCGGCAGGGTTCAAACCTGAGTGGGGAGACCCCAATGGATTTCGAGTCCATCGCCTTAACCTCTCGGCCACGACTACCCATGAGAGTAAAACTCTCACTCGAAAGATCGTGCTGTGCTTACACAGAAGAGTGCTTAGTCTCTAGCGCCTTGCCTCTAGATCTTGTCCTGTACTTTCCACCCTTTTCTCTCATCATGCACCGTTCTTTCTCCTCACAAGTTTCTTTTAAATGTACATATACGTTTGAAATTGCAAAACGAAAACTGTCAAAACGTACCAGTTTCTCTGCGTTGGCCAAAAGGATGAAGCCGCTTTTACTCCTAGGATCTTGCTTGAATAGCTCAAGTGCGCCGCAGCCTTCTTTAGTAATTGTATTATACTGCTATTTTAAGATTGTTTTCCAAACCAGAAAAGAGTAAATAATAAAAGCGGCCGCTGCGCCGTAGTCGGCAGGATTTGAACCTGCGCGGGGAAACCCCAATGGATTTCTAGTCCATCGCCTTAACCACTCGGCCACGACTACTCCTGAGCAAACATGTTTCTACTATAAACTTAACACTTTAGCCACACACACTGTCTCCTCCGCCCCTTACTTTATGCCGCTCTGCACCGTTCTCTTTTGGCCCTCCCATGACCCTTGAAAATGCATTCAAAAGTCAGAATCTCTATGGTCTGGCCCAAGTTCCTTAAATGCCATATCCCCTCCCTGCCAAGCTCGGACTAAGTGCCAGGGACAGATCTGTGCTAATAAACCTAGCAAGCGGCCAGGCAGCAGAGCCTCACCTTCACTAGGTTGCACTGGCTTCTGCCAGCTCCAAATTGAAACTGTTAACAGTGTCCTGTTTGGAAGCATGCCTGGGCAGGGGCTGTCTCTATGCAAATCGAGTTGCAGAGGCCTCCTGGGAGCCAATTTCGGCAGGCCATTTTGACAGGCTCCAGAGGAATAAATGGCCGCACAAGTGGTCCGGTAGTTAGTCTAAGCCATATGGCAAAGATTTGGGTGGTGGGCCTTCTGGGCATGTGGCCCTAAGTCTCAGAGGACCGCAGAATGGGTCCCTTCTGCCCATATAGAGAGGTCTTGGCCGATCGGGGCCGAGAGGACAGGGGCCTCACCACCCTCTGACGGTCCTCCTGGGCGCCCTTCCTCTGCTCTCTGCTGTTGTGGCAGAAAGCTGTGCCTTCAGTCCCCTGGCTTGCACAGGGCATCAAAAGACTGTACTTTCACTGGGTCGCAGGTAGGGGGCCTCTCCTGAATGCATCTGCCAAGGAAGGTCTAGAAGTGACACGAGAACCCTTGTGCTGACACACAAAAAAGGCTCGGCAGATAGCTTGCTTGCCAGTTGCTCCATCCTCTGTATCCACATGGACCCCTCCCAATATCTGCTGTAAAGATGCAGGCAAGGAAAAGCGCAGGATGGGCTTCTTACAGACGGAGGCGATGCCAGGCGTCGATGGCTCTAGCGGCAACTAGTGTCAGGGTGGAAATATAATCGTGGCCCCCACCCCTAACAGTCAGAGAGTCCTGGATGGGAGTCTTCCCAATGTCTGCTTTATCGTCCATCCTATAATCAACATGCATGTTTACATCTTGTTTTGGGGACATTTCCGAGCAAATTGCAAAATTGCAGCTCTGTTCAAACCGAGATGTAGTCGTCAGGGTTCGAACCTGCACAGGGAGACCCCAATGGATTTCAAGTCCATCGCCTTAACCACTCGGACACGACTACCCATGAGAGTGAAACTCTCACTGGAAAGATTGTGCTGTGCTTACACAGAAGAGTCCTTAGTCTCTACCGCCTTGCCTCTAGATCTTGTCCTGTACTTTCCACCCTTCTCTCTCATCATGCACCGTTCTTTCTCCTCACAAGTTTCTTTTAAATGTACATATATGTTTGAAATTGCAAAACGAAACCCGTCAAAACGTACCAGTTTCTCTGCGTTGGCCTAAAGGATGAAGCCGCTTTTACTCCTAGGATCTTGCTTGAATAGCTCAAGTGCGCCGCAGCCTCCTTTAGTAATTGTATTATACTGCTATTTTAAGATTGTTTTCCACACCAGAAAAGAGTAAACAATAAAAGCGGGCGCTGCACGGAAGTCGGCAGGATTTGAACCTGCGCGGGGAAACCCCAATGGATTTCTAGTCCATCACTCGGCCACGACTACTCCTGAGCAAACCTGTTTCTACTATAAACTTAACACTTTAGCCACACACAATGTCTCCTCCGCCCCTTACTTTATGCCGCTCTGCACCGTTCCCTTTTGGCCCTCCCA
The DNA here is from genome assembly GCF_040938575.1 of Ambystoma mexicanum. Taxonomy (NCBI): domain Eukaryota; kingdom Metazoa; phylum Chordata; class Amphibia; order Caudata; family Ambystomatidae; genus Ambystoma; species Ambystoma mexicanum. Next base: position 1,136,618,654 of record NC_090926.1, read on the forward strand.
TGACCCTTGAAAATGCATTCAAAAGTCAGAATCTCTATGGTCTGGCCCAAGTTCCTTAAATGCCATATCCCCTCAGTGCCAAACTCGGACTAAGTGCCAGGGACAGATCTGTGCTAATAAACCTAGCAAGCGGCCAGGCAGCAGAGCCTCACCTTCACTAGGTTGCACTGGCTTCTGCCAGCTCCAAATTGAAACTGTTAACAGTGTCCTGTTCGGAAGCATGCCTGGGCAGGGGCTGTCTCTATGCAAATCGAGTTGCAGAGGCCTCCTGGGAGCCAATTTCGGCAGGCCATTTTGACAGGCTCCAGAGGAATAAATGGCCGCACAAGTGGTCCGGTAGTTAGTCTAAGCCATATGGCAAAGATTAGGGTGGTGAGCCTTCTGGGCATGTGGCCCTAAGTCTCAGAGGACCGCAGAATGGGTCCCTTCTGCCCATATAGAGAGGTCTTGGCCGATCGGGGCCGAGAGGACAGGGGCCTCACCACCCTCTGATGGTCCTCCTGGGCGCCCTTCCTCTGCTCTCTGCTGTTGTGGCAGAAAGCTTTGCCTTCAGTCCCCTGGCTTGCACAGGGCAGCAAAAGACTGTACTTTCACTGGGTCGCAGGTAGGGGGCCTCTCCTGAATGCATCTGCCAAGGAAGGTCTAGAAGTGACACGAGAACCCTTGTGCTGACACACAAAAAAGGCTCGGCAGATAGCTTGCGTGCCAGTTGCTCCATCCTCTGTATCCACATGGACCCCTCCCAATATCTGCTGTAAAGATGCAGGCAAGGAAAAGCGCAGGATGGGCTTCTTACAGACGGAGGCGATGCCAGGCGTCAATGGCTCTAGCGGCAACTAGTGTCAGGGTGGAAATATCATCGTGGCCCCCACCCCTAACAGTCAGAGAGTCCTGGATGGGAGTCTTCCCAATGTCTGCTTTATCATCCATCCTATAATCAACATGCATGTTTACATCTTGTTTTGGGGACATTTCCGAGCAAATTGCAAAATTGCAGCTCAGTTCAAACCTGCGCGGGAAGACCCCAATGGATTTCGAGTCCATCGCCTTAACCACTCGGCCACGACTACTCCTGAGCAAACCTGTTTCTACTATAAACTTAACACTTTAGCCACACACAATGTCTCCTCCGCCCCTTACTTTATGCCGCTCTGCACCGTTCCCTTTTGGCCCTCCCATGACCCTTGAAAATGCATTCAAAAGTCAGAATCTCTATGGTCTGGCCCAAGTTCCTTAAATGCCATATCCCCTCAGTGCCAAGCTCGGACTAAGTGCCAGGGACAGATCTGTGCTAATAAACCTAGCAAGCGGCCAGGCAGCAGAGCCTCACCTTCACTAGGTTGCACTGGCTTCTGCCAGCTCCAAATTGAAACTGTTAACAGTGTTCTGTTCGGAAGCATGCCTGGGCAGGGGCTGTCTCTATGCAAATCGAGTTGCAGAGGCCTCCTGGGAGCCAATTTCGGCAGGCCATTTTGACAGGCTCCAGAGGAATAAATGGCCGCACAAGTGGTCCGGTAGTTAGTCTAAGCCATATGGCAAAGATTTGGGTGGTGGGCCTTCTGGGCATGTGGCCCTAAGTCTCAGAGGACCGCAGAATGGGTCCCTTCTGCCCATATAGAGAGGTCTTGGCCGATCGGGGCCGAGAGGACAGGGGCCTCACCACCCTCTGACGGTCCTCCTGGGCGCCCTTCCTCTGCTCTCTGCTGTTGTGGCAGAAAGCTGTGCCTTCAGTCCCCTGGCTTGCACAGGGCAGCAAAAGACTGTACTTTCACTGGGTCGCAGGTAGGGGGCCTCTCCTGAATGCATCTGCCAAGGAAGGTCTAGAAGTGACACGAGAACCCTTGTGCTGACACACAAAAAAGGCTCAGCAGATAGCTTGCGTGCCAGTTGCTCCATCCTCTGTATCCACATGGACCCCTCCCAATATCTGCTGTAAAGATGCAGGCAAGGAAAAGCGCAGGATGGGCTTCTTACAGAAGGAGGCGATGCCAGGCGTCGATGGCTCTAGCGGCAACTAGTGTCAGGGTGGAAATATAATCGTGGGCCCCACCCCTAACAGTCAGAGAGTCCTGGATGGGAGTCTTCCCAATGTCTGCTTTATCGTCCATCCTATAATCAACATGCATGTTTACATCTTGTTTTGGGGACATTTCCGAGCAAATCGCAAAATTGCAGCTCAGTTCAAACCGAGACGTAGTCGGCAGGGTTCGAACCTGCGTGGGGAAACCTCAATGGATTTCAAGTCCATCGCCTTAACCACTCGGTCACGACTACCCATGAGAGTGAAACTCTCACTCGAAAGATTGTGCTGTGCTTACACAGAAGAGTCCTTAGTCTCTATCGGCTTGCCTCTAGATCTTGTCCTGTACTTTCCACCCTTCTCTCTCATCATGCACCGTTCTTTCTCCTCACAAGTTTCTTTTAAATGTACATATATGTTTGAAATTGCAAAACGAAACCCGTCAAAACG
>NC_090926.1:1136626123-1136628623 GCF_040938575.1 Ambystoma mexicanum
CACCTTCACTAGGTTGCACTGGCTTCTGCCAGTTCCAAATTGAAACTGTTAACAGTGTCCTGTTTGGAAGCATGCCTGGGCAGGGGCTGTCTCTATGCAAATCGAGTTGCAGAGGCCTCCTGGGAGCCAATTTCGGAAGGCCATTTTGACAGGCTCCAGAGGAATAAATGGCCGCACGAGTGGTCCGGTAGTTAGTCTAAGCCATATGGCAAAGATTTGGGTGGTGGGCCTTCTGGGCATGTGGCCCTAAGTCTCAGAGGACCGCAGAATGGGTCCCTTCTGCCCATATAGAGAGGTCTTGGCCGCCGATCGGGGCCGAGAGGACAGGGGCCTCACCACCCTCTGACGGTCCTCCTGGGCGCCCTTCCTCTGCTCTCTGCTGTTGTGGCAGAAAACTGTGCCTTCAGTCCCCTGGCTTGCACAGGGCAGCAAAAGACTGTACTTTCACTGGGTCACAGGTAGGGGGCCTCTCCTGAATGCATCTGCCAAGGAAGGTCTAGAAGTGACACGAGAACCCTTGTGCTGACACACAAAAAAGGCTCGGCAGATAGCTTGCGTCCCAGTTGCTCCATCCTCTGTATCCACATGGACCCCTCCCAATATCTGCTGTAAAGATGCAGGCAAGGAAAAGCGCAGGATGGGCTTCTTACAGAAGGAGGCGATGCCAGGCGTCGATGGCTCTAGCGGCAACTAGTGTCAGGGTGGAAATATAATCGTGGCCCCCACCCCTAACAGTCAGAGAGTCCTGGATGGGAGTCTTCCCAATGTCTGCTTTATCGTCCATCCTATAATCAACATGCATGTTTACATCTTGTTTTGGGGACATTTCCGAGCAAATCGCAAAATTGCAGCTCAGTTCAAACCGAGACGTAGTCGGCAGGGTTCGAACCTGCGCGGGAAACCCCAATGGATTTCAAGTCCATCGCCTTAACCACTCGGCCACGACTACCCATGAGAGTGAAACTCTCACTCGAAAGATTGTGCTTTGCTTACACAGAAGAGTCCTTAGTCTCTATCGCCTTGCCTCTAGATCTTGTCCTGCACTTTCCACCCTTCTCTCTCATCATGCACCGTTCTTTCTCCTCACAAGTTTCTTTTAAATGTACATATATGTTTGAAATTGCAAAACGAAACCCGTCAAAACGTACCAGTTTCTCTGCGTTGGCCTAAAGGATGAAGCCGCTTTTACTCCTAGGATCTTGCTTGAATAGCTCTAGTGCGCCGCAGCCTCCTTTAGTAATTGTATTATACTGCTATTTTAAGATTGTTTTCCACACCAGAAAAGAGTAAACAATAAAAGCGGGCGCTGCACCGTAGTCGGCAGGATTTGAACCTGCGCGGGGAAACCCCAATGGATTTCTAGTCCATCACCTTAACCACTCGGCCACGACTACTCCTGAGCAAACCTGTTTCTACTATAAACTTAACACTTTAGCCACACACAATGTCTCCTCCGCCCCTTACTTTATGCCGCTCTGCACCGTTCCCTTTTGGCCCTCCCATGACCCTTGAAAATGCATTCAAAAGTCAGAATCTCTATGGTCTGGCCCAAGTTCCCTAAATGCCATATCCCCTCCCTGCCAAGCTCGGACTAAGTGCCAGGGACAGATCTGTGCTAATAAACCTAGCAAGCGGCCAGGCAGCAGAGCCTCACCTTCACTAGGTTGCACTGGCTTCTGCCAGCTCCAAATTGAAACTGTTAACAGTGTCCTGTTTGGAAGCATGCCTGGGCAGGGGCTGTCTCTATGCAAATCGAGTTGCAGAGGCCTCCTGGGAGCCAATTTCGGCAGGCCATTTTGACAGGCTCCAGAGGAATAAATGGCCGCACAAGTGGTCCGGTAGTTAGTCTAAGCCATATGGCAAAGATTTGGGTGGTGGGCCTTCTGGGCATGTGGCCCTAAGTCTCAGAGGACCGCAGAATGGGTCCCTTCTGCCCATATAGAGAGGTCTTGGCCGATCGGGGCCGAGAGGACAGGGGCCTCACCACCCTCTGACGGTCCTCCTGGGCGCCCTTCCTCTGCTCTCTGCTGTTGTGGCAGAAAGCTGTGCCTTCAGTCCCCTGGCTTGCACAGGGCAGCAAAAGACTGTACTTTCACTGTGTCGCAGGTAGGGGGCCTCTCCTGAATGCATCTGCCAAGGAAGGTCTCGAAGTGACACGAGAACCCTTGTGCTGACACACAAAAAAGGCTCGGCAGATAGCTTGCGTGCCAGTTGCTCCATCCTCTGTATCCACATGGACCCCTCCCAATATCTGCTGTAAAGATGCAGGCAAGGAAAAGCGCAGGATGGGCTTCTTACAGAAGGAGGCGATGCCAGGCGTCGATGGATCTAGCGGCAACTAGTGTCAGGGTGGAAATATAATCAGGCCCCCACCACTAACAGTCAGAGAGTCCTGGATGGGAGTCTTACCAATGTCTGCTTTATCGTCCATCCTATAATCAACATGCATGTTTACATCTTGTTTTGGGGACATTTCCGAGCAAATCGCAAAATTGCAGCT
>NC_090926.1:1136631123-1136643623 GCF_040938575.1 Ambystoma mexicanum
GCAGCAAAAGACTGTACTTTCACTGTGTCGCAAGTAGGGGGCCTCTCCTGAATGCATCTGCCAAGGAAGGTCTAGAAGTGACACGAGAACCCTTGTGCTGACACACAAAAAAGGCTCGGCAGATAGCTTGCGTCCCAGTTGCTCCATCCTCTGTATCCACATGGACCCCTCCCAATGTCTGCTGTAAAGATGCAGGCAAGGAAAAGCGCAGGATGGGCTTCTTACAGAAGGAGGCGATGCCAGGCGTCGATGGCTCTAGCGGCAACTAGTGTCAGGGTGGAAATATAATCGTGGCCCCCACCCCTAACAGTCAGAGAGTCCTGGATGGGAGTCTTCCCAATGTCTGCTTTATCGTCCATCCTATAATCAACATGCATGTTTACATCTTGTTTTGGGGACATTTCCGAGCAAATCGCAAAATTGCAGCTCAGTTCAAACCGAGACGTAGTCGGCAGGGTTCGAACCTGCGTGGGGAAACCCCAATGGATTTCAAGTCCATCGCCTTAACCACTCGGTCACGACTACCCATGAGAGTGAAACTCTCACTCGAAAGATTGTGCTGTGCTTACACAGAAGAGTCCTTAGTCTCTATCGCCTTGCCTCTAGATCTTGTCCTGTACTTTCCACCCTTCTCTCTCATCATGCACCGTTCTTTCTCCTCACAAGTTTCTTTTAAATGTACATATATGTTTGAAATTGCAAAACGAAACCCGTCAAAACGTACCAGTTTCTCTGCGTTGGCCTAAAGGATGAAGCCGCTTTTACTCCTAGGATCTTGCTTGAATAGCTCTAGTGCGCCGCAGCCTCCTTTAGTAATTGTATTATACTGCTATTTTAAGATTGTTTTCCACACCAGAAAAGAGTAAACAATAAAAGCGGGCGCTGCACCATAGTCGGCAGGATTTGAACCTGCGCGGGGAAACCCCAATGGATTTCTAGTCCAACACCTTAACCACTCGGCCACGACTACTCCTGAGCAAACCTGTTTCTACTATAAACTTAACACTTTAGCCACACACAATGTCTCCTCCGCCCCTTACTTTATGCCGCTCTGCACCGTTCCCTTTTGGCCCTCCCATGACCCTTGAAAATGCATTCAAAAGTCAGAATCTCTATGGTCTGGCCCAAGTTCCCTAAATGCCATATCCCCTCCCTGCCAAGCTCGGACTAAGTGCCAGGGACAGATCTGTGCTAATAAACCTAGCAAGCAGCCAGGCAGCAGAGCCTCACCTTCACTAGGTTGCACTGGCTTCTGCCAGCTCCAAATTGAAACTGTTAACAGTGTCCTGTTTGGAAGCATGCCTGGGCAGGGGCTGTCTCTATGCAAATCGAGTTGCAGAGGCCTCCTGGGAGCCAATTTCGGAAGGCCATTTTGACAGGCTCCAGAGGAATAAATGGCCGCACGAGTGGTCCGGTAGTTAGTCTAAGCCATATGGCAAAGATTTGGGTGGTGGGCCTTCTGTGCATGTGGCCCTAAGTCTCAGAGGACCGCGGAATGGGTCCCTTCTGCCCATATAGAGAGGTCTTGGCCGATCGGGGCCGAGAGGACAGGGGCCTCACCACCCTCTGACGGTCCTCCTGGGCGCCCTTCCTCTGCTCTGTGCTGTTGTGGCAGAAAGCTCTTCCTTCAGTCCCCTGGCTTGCACAGGGCAGCAAAAGACTGTACTTTCACTGGGTCACAGGTAGGGGGCCTCTCCTGAATGCATCTGCCAAGGAAGGTCTAGAAGTGACACGAGAACCCTTGTGCTGACACACAAAAAAGGATCGGCAGATAGCTTGCGTGCCAGTTGCTCCATCCTCTGTATCCACATGGACCCCTCCCAATATCTGCTGTAAAGATGCAGGCAAGGAAAAGCGCAGGATGGGCTTCTTACAGACGGAGGCGATGCCAGGCGTCGATGGCTCTAGCGGCAACTAGTGTCAGGGTGGAAATATAATCGTGGCCCCCACCCCTAACAGTCAGAGAGTCCTGGATGGGAGTCTTCCCAATGTCTGCTTTATCGTCCATCCTATAATCAACATGCATGTTTACATCTTGTTTTGGGGACATTTCCGAGCAAATTGCAGCTCAGTTCAAACCGAGACGTAGTCGGCAGGGTTCGAACCTGCGCGGGGAAACCCCAATGGATTTCAAGTCCATCGCCTTAACCACTCGGCCACGACTATCCATGAGAGTGAAACTCTCACTCGAAAGATTGTGCTGTGCTTACACAGAAGAGTCCTTAGTCTCTACCGCCTTGCCTCTAGATCTTGTCCTGTACTTTCCACCCTTCTCTCTCATCATGCACCGTTCTTTCTCCTCACAAGTTTCTTTTAAATGTACATATATGTTTGAAATTGCAAAACGAAACCCGTCAAAACGTACCTGTTTCTCTGTGTTGGCCTAAAGGATGAAGCCGCTTTTACTCCTAGGATCTTGCTTGAATATCTCAAGTGCGCCGCAGCCTCCTTTAGTAATTGTATTATACTGCTATTTTAAGATTGTTTTCCACACCAGAAAAGAGTAAACAATAAAAGCGGGCGCTGCACGGAAGTCCGCAGGATTTGAACCTGCGCGGGGAAACCCCAATGGATTTCTAGTCCATCACTCGGCCACGACTACTCCTGAGCAAACCTGTTTCTACTATAAACTTAACACTTTAGCCACACACAATGTCTCCTCCGCCCCTTACTTTATGCCGCTCTGCACCGTTCCCTTTTGGCCCTCCCATGACCCTTGAAAATGCATTCAAAAGTCAGAATCTCTATGGTCTGGCCCAAGTTCCCTAAATGCCATATCCCCTCCCTGCCAAGCTCGGACTAAGTGCCAGGGACAGATCTGTGCTAATAAACCTAGCAAGCGGCCAGGCAGCAGAGCCTCACCTTCACTAGGTTGCACTGGCTTCTGCCAGCTCCAAATTGAAACTGTTAACAGTGTCCTGTTTGGAAGCATGCCTGGGCAGGGGCTGTCTCTATGCAAATCGAGTTGCAGAGGCCTCCTGGGAGCCAATTTCGGCAGGCCATTTTGACAGGCTCCAGAGGAATAAATGGCCGCACGAGTGGTCCGGTAGTTAGTCTAAGCCATATGGCAAAGATTTGGGTGGTGGGCCTTCTGGGCATATGGCCCTAAGTCTCAGAGGACCGCAGAATGGGTCCCTTCTGCCCATATAGAGAGGTCTTGGCCGATCGGGGCCGAGAGGACAGGGGCCTCACCACCCTCTGACGGTCCTCCTGGGCGCCCTTCCTCTGCTCTCTGCTGTTGTGGCAGAAAGCTGTGCCTTCAGTCCCCTGGCTTGCACAGGGCAGCAAAAGACTGTACTTTCACTGTGTCGCAGGTAGGGGGCCTCTCCTGAATGCATCTGCCAAGGAAGGTCTAGAAGTGACACGAGAACCCTTGTGCTGACACACAAAAAAGGCTCGGCAGATAGCTTGCGTGCCAGTTGCTCCATCCTCTGTATCCACATGGACCCCTCCCAATATCTGCTGTAAAGATGCAGGCAAGGAAAAGCGCAGGATGGGCTTCTTACAGACGGAGGCGATGCCAGGCGTCGATGGCTCTAGCGGCAACTAGAGTCAGGGTGGAAATATAATCGTGGCCCCCACCCCTAACAGTCAGAGAATCCTGGATGGGAGTCTTCCCAATGTCTGCTTTATCGTCCATCCTATAATTGACATGCGTGCTTACATCTTGTTTTGGGGACATTTCAGAGCAAATCGCAAAATTGCAGCTCAGTTCAAACCGAGACGTAGTCGGCAGGGTTCGAACCTGCGTGGGGACACCCCAATGGATTTCAAGTCCATCGCCTTAACCACTCGGTCACGACTACCCATGAGAGTGAAACTCTCACTCGAAAGATTGTGCTGTGCTTACACAGAAGAGTCCTTAGTCTCTATCGCCTTGCCTCTAGATCTTGTCCTGTACTTTCCACCCTTCTCTCTCATCATGCACCGTTCTTTCTCCTCACAAGTTTCTTTTAAATGTACATATATGTTTGAAATTGCAAAACGAAACCCGTCAAAACGTACCAGTTTCTCTGCGTTGGCCTAAAGGATGAAGCCGCTTTTACTCCTAGGATCTTGCTTGAATATCTCAAGTGCGCAGCAGCCTCCTTTAGTAATTGTATTATACTGCTATTTTAAGATTGTTTTCCACACCAGAAAAGAGTAAACAATAAAAGCGGGCGCTGCACCGTAGTCGGCAGGATTTGAACCTGCGCGGTAAAACCCCAATGGATTTCTAGTCCATCGCCTTAACCACTCGGCCACGACTACTCCTGAGCAAACCTGTTTCTACTATAAACTTAACACTTTAGCCACACACAATGTCTCCTCCGCCCCTTACTTTATGCCGCTCTGCACCGTTCCCTTTTGGCCCTCCCATGACCCTTGAAAATGCATTCAAAAGTCAGAATCTCTATGGTCTGGCCCAAGTTCCCTAAATGCCATATCCCCTCCCTGCCAAGCTCGGACTAAGTGCCAGGGACAGATCTGTGCTAATAAACCTAGCAAGCGGCCAGGCAGCAGAGCCTCACCTTCACTAGGTTGCACTGGCTTCTGCCAGCTCCAAATTGAAACTGTTAACAGTGTCCTGTTTGGAAGCATGCCTGGGCAGGGGCTGTCTCTATGCAAATCGAGTTGCAGAGGCCTCCTGGGAGCCAATTTCGGCAGGCCATTTTGACAGGCTCCAGAGGAATAAATGGCCGCACGAGTGGTCCGGTAGTTAGTCTAAGCCACATGGCAAATATTTGGGTGGTGGGCCTTCTGGGCATGTGGCCCTAAGTCTCAGAGGACCGCAGAATGGGTCCCTTCTGCCCATATAGAGAGGTCTTGGCCGATCGGGGCCGAGAGGACAGGGGCCTCACCACCCTCTGACGGTCCTCCTGGGCGCCCTTTCTCTGCTCTCTGCTCTCTGCTCTCTGCTCTCTGCTCTCTGCTCTCTGCTCTCTGCTCTCTGCTCTCTGCTCTCTGCTCTCTGCTGTTGCGGCAGAAAGCTGTGCCTTCAGTCCCCTGGCTTGCACAGGGCAGCAAAAGACTGTACTTTCACTGTGTCGCAAGTAGGGGGCCTCTCCTGAATGCATCTGCCAAGGAAGGTCTAGAAGTGACACGAGAACCCTTGTGCTGACACACAAAAAAGGCTCGGCAGATAGCTTGCGTCCCAGTTGCTCCATCCTCTGTATCCACATGGACCCCTCCCAATGTCTGCTGTAAAGATGCAGGCAAGGAAAAGCGCAGGATGGGCTTCTTACAGAAGGAGGCGATGCCAGGCGTCGATGGCTCTAGCGGCAACTAGTGTCAGGGTGGAAATATAATCATGGCCCCCACCCCTAACAGTCAGAGAGTCCTGGATGGGAGTCTTCCCAATGTCTGCTTTATCGTCCATCCTATAATCAACATGCATGTTTACATCTTGTTTTGGGGACATTTCCGAGCAAATCGCAAAATTGCAGCTCAGTTCAAACCGAGACGTAGTCGGCAGGGTTCGAACCTGCGTGGGGAAACCCCAATGGATTTCAAGTCCATCGCCTTAACCACTCGGTCACGACTACCCATGAGAGTGAAACTCTCACTCGAAAGATTGTGCTGTGCTTACACAGAAGAGTCCTTAGTCTCTATCGCCTTGCCTCTAGATCTTGTCCTGTACTTTCCACCCTTCTCTCTCATCATGCACCGTTCTTTCTCCTCACAAGTTTCTTTTAAATGTACATATATGTTTGAAATTGCAAAACGAAACCCGTCAAAACGTACCAGTTTCTCTGCGTTGGCCTAAAGGATGAAGCCGCTTTTACTCCTAGGATCTTGCTTGAATAGCTCTAGTGCGCCGCAGCCTCCTTTAGTAATTGTATTATACTGCTATTTTAAGATTGTTTTCCACACCAGAAAAGAGTAAACAATAAAAGCGGGCGCTGCACCGTAGTCGGCAGGATTTGAACCTGCGCGGGGAAACCCCAATGGATTTCTAGTCCATCACCTTAACCACTCGCCACGACTACTCCTGAGCAAACCTGTTTCTACTATAAACTTAACACTTTAGCCACACACAATGTCTCCTCCGCCCCTTACTTTATGCCGCTCTGCACCGTTCCCTTTTGGCCCTCCCATGACCCTTGAAAATGCATTCAAAAGTCAGAATCTCTATGGTCTGGCCCAAGTTCCCTAAATGCCATATCCCCTCCCTGCCAAGCTCGGACTAAGTGCCAGGGACAGATCTGTGCTAATAAACCTAGCAAGCGGCCAGGCAGCAGAGCCTCACCTTCACTAGGTTGCACTGGCTTCTGCCAGCTCCAAATTGAAACTGTTAACAGTGTCCTGTTTGGAAGCATGCCTGGGCAGGGGCTGTCTCTATGCAAATCGAGTTGCAGAGGCCTCCTGGGAGCCAATTTCGGAAGGCCATTTTGACAGGCTCCAGAGGAATAAATGGCCGCACGAGTGGTCCGGTAGTTAGTCTAAGCCATATGGCAAAGATTTGGGTGGTGGGCCTTCTGTGCATGTGGCCCTAAGTCTCAGAGGACCGCGGAATGGGTCCCTTCTGCCCATATAGAGAGGTCTTGGCCGATCGGGGCCGAGAGGACAGGGGCCTCACCACCCTCTGACGGTCCTCCTGGGCGCCCTTCCTCTGCTCTGTGCTGTTGTGGCAGAAAGCTCTTCCTTCAGTCCCCTGGCTTGCACAGGGCAGCAAAAGACTGTACTTTCACTGGGTCACAGGTAGGGGGCCTCTCCTGAATGCATCTGCCAAGGAAGGTCTAGAAGTGACACGAGAACCCTTGTGCTGACACACAAAAAAGGCTCGGCAGATAGCTTGCGTGCCAGTTGCTCCATCCTCTGTATCCACATGGACCCCTCCCAATATCTGCTGTAAAGATGCAGGCAAGGAAAAGCGCAGGATGGGCTTCTTACAGACGGAGGCGATGCCAGGCGTCGATGGCTCTAGCGGCAACTAGTGTCAGGGTGGAAATATAATCGTGGCCCCCACCCCTAACAGTCAGAGAGTCCTGGATGGGAGTCTTCCCAATGTCTGCTTTATCGTCCATCCTATAATCAACATGCATGTTTACATCTTGTTTTGGGGACATTTCCGAGCAAATTGCAAAATTGCAGCTCAGTTCAAACCGAGACGTAGTCGGCAGGGTTCGAACCTGCGCGGGGAAACCCCAATGGATTTCAAGTCCATCGCCTTAACCACTCGGCCACGACTATCCATGAGAGTGAAACTCTCACTCGAAAGATTGTGCTGTGCTTACACAGAAGAGTCCTTAGTCTCTACCACCTTGCCTCTAGATCTTGTCCTGTACTTTCCACCCTTCTCTCTCATCATGCACCGTTCTTTCTCCTCACAAGTTTCTTTTAAATGTACATATATGTTTGAAATTGCAAAACGAAACCCGTCAAAACGTACCTGTTTCTCTGTGTTGGCCTAAAGGATGAAGCCGCTTTTACTCCTAGGATCTTGCTTGAATATCTCAAGTGCGCCGCAGCCTCCTTTAGTAATTGTATTATACTGCTATTTTAAGATTGTTTTCCACACCAGAAAAGAGTAAACAATAAAAGCGGGCGCTGCACGGAAGTCCGCAGGATTTGAACCTGCGCGGGGAAACCCCAATGGATTTCTAGTCCATCACTCGGCCACGACTACTCCTGAGCAAACCTGTTTCTACTATAAACTTAACACTTTAGCCACACACAATGTCTCCTCCGCCCCTTACTTTATGCCGCTCTGCACCGTTCCCTTTTGGCCCTCCCATGACCCTTGAAAATGCATTCAAAAGTCAGAATCTCTATGGTCTGGCCCAAGTTCCTTAAATGCCATATCCCCTCAGTGCCAAGCTCGGACTAAGTGCCAGGGACAGATCTGTGCTAATAAACCTAGCAAGCGGCCAGGCAGCAGAGCCTCACCTTCACTAGGTTGCACTGGCTTCTGCCAGCTCCAAATTGAAACTGTTAACAGTGTCCTGTTCGGAAGCATGCCTGGGCAGGGGCTGTCTCTATGCAAATCGAGTTGCAGAGGCCTCCTGGGAGCCAATTTCGGCAGGCCATTTTGACAGGCTCCAGAGGAATAAATGGCCGCACAAGTGGTCCGGTAGTTAGTCTAAGCCATATGGCAAAGATTTGGGTGGTAGGCCTTCTGGGCATGTGGCCCTAAGTCTCAGAGGACCGCAGAATGGGTCCCTTCTGCCCATATAGAGAGGTCTTGGCCGATCGGGGCCGAGAGGACAGGGGCCTCACCACCCTCTGATGGTCCTCCTGGGCGCCCTTCCTCTGCTCTCTGCTGTTGTGGCAGAAAGCTGTGCCTTCAGTCCCCTGGCTTGCACAGGGCAGCAAAAGACTGTACTTTCACTGGGTCGCAGGTAGGGGGCCTCTCCTGAATGCATCTGCCAAGGAAGGTCTAGAAGTGACACGAGAACCCTTGTGCTGACACACAAAAAAGGCTCGGCAGATAGCTTGCGTGCCAGTTGCTCCATCCTCTGTATCCACATGGACCCCTCCCAATATCTGCTGTAAAGATGCAGGCAAGGAAAAGCGCAGGATGGGCTTCTTACAGACGGAGGCGATGCCAGGCGTCGATGGCTCTAGCGGCAACTAGTGTCAGGGTGGAAATATCATCGTGGCCCCCACCCCTAACAGTCAGAGAGTCCTGGATGGGAGTCTTCCCAATGTCTGCTTTATCGTCCATCCTATAATCAACATGCATGTTTACATCTTGTTTTGGGGACATTTCCGAGCAAATTGCAAAATTGCAGCTCAGTTCAAACCGAGATGTAGTCGTCAGGGTTCGAACCTGCGCGGGGAGACCCCAATGGATTTCAAGTCCATCGCCTTAACCACTCGGTAACGACTACCCATGAGAGTGAAACTCTCACTCGAAAGATTGTGCTGTGCTTACACAGAAGAGTCCTTAGTCTCTACCGCCTTGCCTCTAGATCTTGTCCTGTACTTTCCACCCTTCTCTCTCATCATGCACCGTTCTTTCTCCTCACAAGTTTCTTTTAAATGTACATATATGTTTGAAATTGCAAAACGAAACCCGTCAAAACGTACCAGTTTCTCTGCGTTGGCCTAAAGGATGAAGCCGCTTTTACTCCTAGGATCTTGCTTGAATAGCTCAAGTGCGCCGCAGCCTCCTTTAGTAATTGTATTATACTGCTATTTTAAGATTGTTTTCCACACCAGAAAAGAGTAAACTATAAAAGCGGGCGCTGCACCGTAGTCGGCAGGATTTGAACCTGCGCGGGGAAACCCCAATGGATTTCTAGTCCATCGCCTTAACCACTCGGCCACAACTACTCCTGAGCAAACCTGTTTCTACTATAAACTTAACACTTTAGCCACACACAATGTCTCCTCCGCCCCTTACTTTATGCCGCTCTGCACCGTTCCCTTTTGGCCCTCCCATGACCCTTGAAAATGCATTCAAAAGTCAGAATCTCTATGGTCTGGCCCAAGTTCCCTAAATGCCATATCCCCTCCCTGCCAAGCTCGGACTAAGTGCCAGGGACAGATCTGTGCTAATAAACCTAGCAAGCGGCCAGGCAGCAGAGCCTCACCTTCACTAGGTTGCACTGGCTTCTGCCAGCTCCAAATTGAAACTGTTAACAGTGTCCTGTTTGGAAGCATGCCTGGGCAGGGGCTGTCTCTATGCAAATCGAGTTGCAGAGGCCTCCTGGGAGCCAATTTCGGCAGGCCATTTTGACAGGCTCCAGAGGAATAAATGGCCGCACGAGTGGTCCGGTAGTTAGTCTAAGCCATATGGCAAAGATTTGGGTGGTGGGCCTTCTGGGCATGTGGCCCTAAGTCTCAGAGGACCGCAGAATGGGTCCCTTCTGCCCATATAGAGAGGTCTTGGCCGATCGGGGCCGAGAGGACAGGGGCCTCACCACCCTCTGACGGTCCTCCTGGGCGCCCTTCCTCTGCTCTCTGCTCTCTGCTCTCTGCTCTCTGCTCTCTTCTGCTCTCTGCTCTCTGCTCTCTGCTCTCTGCTCTCTGCTGTTGTGGCAGAAAGCTGTGCCTTCAGTCCCCTGGCTTGCATAGGGCAGCAAAAGACTGTACTTTCACTGGGTCGCAGGTAGGGGGCCTCTCCTGAATGCATCTGCCAAGGAAGGTCTAGAAGTGACACGAGAACCCTTGTGCTGACACACAAAAAAGGCTCGGCAGATAGCTTGCGTGCCAGTTGCTCCATCCTCTGTATCCACATGGACCCCTCCCAATATCTGCTGTAAAGATGCAGGCAAGGAAAAGCGCAGGATGGGCTTCTTACAGACGGAGGCGATGCCAGGCGTCGATGGCTCTAGCGGCAACTAGTGTCAGGGTGGAAATATAATCGTGGCCCCCACCCCTAACAGTCAGAGAGTCCTGGATGGGAGTCTTCCCAATGTCTGCTTTATCGTCCATCCTATAATCAACATGCATGTTTACATCTTGTTTTGGGGACATTTCCGAGCAAATTGCAAAATTGCAGCTCAGCTCAAACCGAGACGTAGTCGGCAGGGTTTGATTCTGCGCGGGGAGACCACAATGGATTTCGAGTCCATCGCCTTAACCACTCGGCCACGACTACCCATGAGAGTAAAACTCTCACTCGAAAGATCGTGCTGTGCTTACACAGAAGAGTCCTTAGTCTCTACCGCCTTGCCTCTAGATCTTGTCCTGTACTTTCCACCCTTTTCTCTCATCATGCACCGTTCTTTCTCCTCACAAGTTTCTTTTAAATGTACATATACGTTTGAAATTGCAAAACGAAAACTGTCAAAACGTACCAGTTTCTCTGCGTTGGCCTAAAGGATGAAGCCGCTTTTACTCCTAGGATCTTGCTTGAATAGCTCAAGTGCGCCACAGCCTCCTTTAGTAATTGTATTATACTGCTATTTTAAAATTGTTTTCCAAACCAGAAAAGAGTAAATAATAAAAGCGGGCGCTGCGCCGTAGTCGGCAGGATTTGAACCTGCGCGGGGAAACCCCAATGGATTTCTAGTCCATCACCTTAACCACTCGGCCACGACTACTCCTGAGCAAACGTGTTTCTACTATAAACTTAACACTTTAGCCACACACACTGTCTCCTCCGCCCCTTACTTTATGCCGCTCTGCACCGTTCCCTTTTGGCCCTCCCATGACCCTTGAAAATGCATTCAAAAGTCAGAATCTCTATGGTCTGGCCCAAGTTCCCTAAATGCCATATCCCCTCCCTGCCAAGCTCGGACTAAGTGCCAGGGACAGATCTGTGCTAATAAACCTAGCAAGCGGCCAGGCAGCAGAGCCTCACCTTCACTAGGTTGCACTGGCTTCTGCCAGCTCCAAATTGAAACTGTTAACAGTGTCCTGTTTGGAAGCATGCCTGGGCAGGGGCTGTCTCTATGCAAATCGAGTTGCAGAGGCCTCCTGGGAGCCAATTTCGGCAGGCCATTTTGACAGGCTCCAGAGGAATAAATGGCCGCACGAGTGGTCCGGTAGTTAGTCTAAGCCATATGGCAAAGATTTGGGTGGTGGGCCTTCTGGGCATGTGGCCCTAAGTCTCAGAGGACCGCAGAATGGGTCCCTTCTGCCCATATAGAGAGGTCTTGGCCGATCGGGGCCGAGAGGACAGGGGCCTCACCACCCTCTGACGGTCCTCCTGGGCGCCCTTCCTCTGCTCTCTGCTGTTGTGGCAGAAAGCTGTGCCTTCAGTCCCCTGGCTTGCACAGGGCAGCAAAAGACTGTACTTTCACTGTGTCGCAGGTAGGGGGCCTCTCCTGAATGCATCTGCCAAGGAAGGTCTAGAAGTGACACGAGAACCCTTGTGCTGACACACAAAAAAGGCCTTGTGCTGACACACAAAAAAGGCTCGGCAGATAGCTTGCGTGCCAGTTGCTCCATCCTCTGTATCCACATGGACCCCTCCCAATATCTGCTGTAAAGATGCAGGCAAGGAAAAGCGCAGGATGGGCTTCTTACAGACGGAGGCGATGCCAGGCGTCGATGGCTCTAGCGGCAACTAGAGTCAGGGTGGAAATATAATTGTGGCCCCCACCCCTAACAGTCAGAGAATCCTGGATGGGAGTCTTCCCAATGTCTGCTTTATCGTCCATCCTATAATTGACATGCGTGCTTACATCTTGTTTTGGGGACATTTCCGAGCAAATCGCAGCTCAGTTCAAACCGAGACGTAGTCGGCAGGGTTCGAACCTGCGTGGGGACACCCCAATGGATTTCAAGTCCATCGCCTTAACCACTCGGTCACGACTACCCATGAGAGTGAAACTCTCACTCGAAAGATTGTGCTGTGCTTACACAGAAGAGTCCTTAGTCTCTATCGCCTTGCCTCTAGATCTTGTCCTGTACTTTCCACCCTTCTCTCTCATCATGCACCGTTCTTTCTCCTCACAAGTTTCTTTTAAATGTACATATATGTTTGAAATTGCAAAACGAAACCCGTCAAAACGTACCAGTTTCTCTGCGTTGGCCTAAAGGATGAAGCCGCTTTTACTCCTAGGATCTTGCTTGAATATCTCAAGTGCGCCGCAGCCTCCTTTAGTAATTGTATTATACTGCTA
>NC_090926.1:1136651123-1136656123 GCF_040938575.1 Ambystoma mexicanum
TATACTGCTATTTTAAGATTGTTTTCCACACCAGAAAAGAGTAAACAATAAAAGCGGGCGCTGCACCGTAGTCGGCAGGATTTGAACCTGCGCGGGGAAACCCCAATGGATTTCTAGTCCATCACCTTAACCACTCGGCCACGACTACTCCTGAGCAAACCTGTTTCTAGTATAAACTTAACACTTTAGCCACACACAATGTCTCCTCCGCCCCTTACTTTATGCCGCTCTGCACCGTTCCCTTTTGGCCCTCCCATGACCCTTGAAAATGCATTCAAAAGTCAGAATCTCTATGGTCTGGCCCAAGTTCCCTAAATGCCATATCCCCTCCCTGCCAAGCTCGGACTAAGTGCCAGGGACAGATCTGTGCTAATAAACCTAGCAAGCGGCCAGGCAGCAGAGCCTCACCTTCACTAGGTTGCACTGGCTTCTGCCAGCTCCAAATTGAAACTGTTAACAGTGTCCTGTTTGGAAGCATGCCTGGGCAGGGGCTGTCTCTATGCAAATCGAGTTGCAGAGGCCTCCTGGGAGCCAATTTCGGCAGGCCATTTTGACAGGCTCCAGAGGAATAAATGGCCGCACAAGTGGTCCGGTAGTTAGTCTAAGCCATATGGCAAAGATTTGGGTGGTGGGCCTTCTGGGCATGTGGCCCTAAGTCTCAGAGGACCGCAGAATGGGTCCCTTCTGCCCATATAGAGAGGTCTTGGCCGATCGGGGCCGAGAGGACAGGGGCCTCACCACCCTCTGACGGTCCTCCTGGGCGCCCTTCCTCTGCTCTCTGCTGTTGTGGCAGAAAGCTGTGCCTTCAGTCCCCTGGCTTGCACAGGGCAGCAAAAGACTGTACTTTCACTGTGTCGCAGGTAGGGGGCCTCTCCTGAATGCATCTGCCAAGGAAGGTCTCGAAGTGACACGAGAACCCTTGTGCTGACACACAAAAAAGGCTCGGCAGATAGCTTGCGTGCCAGTTGCTCCATCCTCTGTATCCACATGGACCCCTCCCAATATCTGCTGTAAAGATGCAGGCAAGGAAAAGCGCAGGATGGGCTTCTTACAGAAGGAGGCGATGCCAGGCGTCGATGGCTCTAGCGGCAACTAGTGTCAGGGTGGAAATATAATCAGGCCCCCACCACTAACAGTCAGAGAGTCCTGGATGGGAGTCTTACCAATGTCTGCTTTATCGTCCATCCTATAATCAACATGCATGTTTACATCTTGTTTTGGGGACATTTCCGAGCAAATCGCAAAATTGCAGCTCAGTTCAAACCGAGACGTAGTCGGCAGGGTTCGAACCTGCGCGGGGAAACCCCAATGGATTTCAAGTCCATCGCCTTAACCACTCGGCCACGACTACCCATGAGAGTGAAACTCTCACTCGAAAGATTGTGCTGTGCTTACACAGAAGAGTCCTTAGTCTCTATCGCCTTGCCTCTAGATCTTGTCCTGTACTTTCCACCCTTCTCTCTCATCATGCACCGTTCTTTCTCCTCACAAGTTTCTTTTAAATGTACATATATGTTTGAAATTGCAAAACGAAACCCGTCAAAACGTACCAGTTTCTCTGCGTTGGCCTAAAGGATGAAGCCGCTTTTACTCCTAGGATCTTGCTTGAATATCTCAAGTGCGCCGCAGCCTCCTTTAGTAATTGTATTATACTGCTATTTTAAGATTGTTTTCCACACCAGAAAAGAGTAAACAATAAAAGCGGGCGCTGCACCGTAGTCGGCAGGATTTGAACCTGCGCGGGGAAACCCCAATGGATTTCTAGTCCATCACCTTAACCACTCGGCCACGACTACTCCTGAGCAAACCTGTTTCTAGTATAAACTTAACACTTTAGCCACACACAATGTCTCCTCCGCCCCTTACTTTATGCCGCTCTGCACCGTTCCCTTTTGGCCCTCCCATGACCCTTGAAAATGCATTCAAAAGTCAGAATCTCTATGGTCTGGCCCAAGTTCCCTAAATGCCATATCCCCTCCCTGCCAAGCTCGGACTAAGTGCCAGGGACAGATCTGTGCTAATAAACCTAGCAAGCGGCCAGGCAGCAGAGCCTCACCTTCACTAGGTTGCACTGGCTTCTGCCAGCTCCAAATTGAAACTGTTAACAGTGTCCTGTTTGGAAGCATGCCTGGGCAGGGGCTGTCTCTATGCAAATCGAGTTGCAGAGGCCTCCTGGGAGCCAATTTCGGCAGGCCATTTTGACAGGCTCCAGAGGAATAAATGGCCGCACAAGTGGTCCGGTAGTTAGTCTAAGCCATATGGCAAAGATTTGGGTGGTGGGCCTTCTGGGCATGTGGCCCTAAGTCTCAGAGGACCGCAGAATGGGTCCCTTCTGCCCATATAGAGAGGTCTTGGCCGATCGGGGCCGAGAGGACAGGGGCCTCACCACCCTCTGACGGTCCTCCTGGGCGCCCTTCCTCTGCTCTCTGCTGTTGTGGCAGAAAGCTGTGCCTTCAGTCCCCTGGCTTGCACAGGGCAGCAAAAGACTGTACTTTCACTGTGTCGCAGGTAGGGGGCCTCTCCTGAATGCATCTGCCAAGGAAGGTCTCGAAGTGACACGAGAACCCTTGTGCTGACACACAAAAAAGGCTCGGCAGATAGCTTGCGTGCCAGTTGCTCCATCCTCTGTATCCACATGGACCCCTCCCAATATCTGCTGTAAAGATGCAGGCAAGGAAAAGCGCAGGATGGGCTTCTTACAGAAGGAGGCGATGCCAGGCGTCGATGGCTCTAGCGGCAACTAGTGTCAGGGTGGAAATATAATCAGGCCCCCACCACTAACAGTCAGAGAGTCCTGGATGGGAGTCTTACCAATGTCTGCTTTATCGTCCATCCTATAATCAACATGCATGTTTACATCTTGTTTTGGGGACATTTCCGAGCAAATCGCAAAATTGCAGCTCAGTTCAAACCGAGACGTAGTCGGCAGGGTTCGAACCTGCGCGGGGAAACCCCAATGGATTTCAAGTCCATCGCCTTAACCACTCGGCCACGACTACCCATGAGAGTGAAACTCTCACTCGAAAGATTGTGCTGTGCTTACACAGAAGAGTCCTTAGTCTCTATCGCCTTGCCTCTAGATCTTGTCCTGTACTTTCCACCCTTCTCTCTCATCATGCACCGTTCTTTCTCCTCACAAGTTTCTTTTAAATGTACATATATGTTTGAAATTGCAAAACGAAACCCGTCAAAACGTACCAGTTTCTCTGCGTTGGCCTAAAGGATGAAGCCGCTTTTACTCCTAGGATCTTGCTTGAATATCTCAAGTGCGCCGCAGCCTCCTTTAGTAATTGTATTATACTGCTATTTTAAGATTGTTTTCCACACCAGAAAAGAGTAAACAATAAAAGCGGGCGCTGCACCGTAGTCGGCAGGATTTGAACCTGCGCGGGGAAACCCCAATGGATTTCTAGTCCATCACCTTAACCACTCGGCCACGACTACTCCTGAGCAAACCTGTTTCTACTATAAACTTAACACTTTAGCCACACACAATGTCTCCTCCGCCCCTTACTTTATGCCGCTCTGCACCGTTCCCTTTTGGCCCTCCCATGACCCTTGAAAATGCATTCAAAAGTCAGAATCTCTATGGTCTGGCCCAAGTTCCCTAAATGCCATATCCCCTCCCTGCCAAGCTCGGACTAAGTGCCAGGGACAGATCTGTGCTAATAAACCTAGCAAGCGGCCAGGCAGCAGAGCCTCACCTTCACTAGGTTGCACTGGCTTCTGCCAGCTCCAAATTGAAACTGTTAACAGTGTCCTGTTTGGAAGCATGCCTGGGCAGGGGCTGTCTCTATGCAAATCGAGTTGCAGAGGCCTCCTGGGAGCCAATTTCGGCAGGCCATTTTGACAGGCTCCAGAGGAATAAATGGCCGCACAAGTGGTCCGGTAGTTAGTCTAAGCCATATGGCAAAGATTTGGGTGGTGGGCCTTCTGGGCATGTGGCCCTAAGTCTCAGAGGACCGCAGAATGGGTCCCTTCTGCCCATATAGAGAGGTCTTGGCCGATCGGGGCCGAGAGGACAGGGGCCTCACCACCCTCTGACGGTCCTCCTGGGCGCCCTTCCTCTGCTCTCTGCTGTTGTGGCAGAAAGCTGTGCCTTCAGTCCCCTGGCTTGCACAGGGCAGCAAAAGACTGTACTTTCACTGTGTCGCAGGTAGGGGGCCTCTCCTGAATGCATCTGCCAAGGAAGGTCTCGAAGTGACACGAGAACCCTTGTGCTGACACACAAAAAAGGCTCGGCAGATAGCTTGCGTGCCAGTTGCTCCATCCTCTGTATCCACATGGACCCCTCCCAATATCTGCTGTAAAGATGCAGGCAAGGAAAAGCGCAGGATGGGCTTCTTACAGAAGGAGGCGATGCCAGGCGTCGATGGCTCTAGCGGCAACTAGTGTCAGGGTGGAAATATAATCAGGCCCCCACCACTAACAGTCAGAGAGTCCTGGATGGGAGTCTTACCAATGTCTGCTTTATCGTCCATCCTATAATCAACATGCATGTTTACATCTTGTTTTGGGGACATTTCCGAGCAAATCGCAAAATTGCAGCTCAGTTCAAACCGAGACGTAGTCGGCAGGGTTCGAACCTGCGCGGGGAAACCCCAATGGATTTCAAGTCCATCGCCTTAACCACTCGGCCACGACTACCCATGAGAGTGAAACTCTCACTCGAAAGATTGTGCTGTGCTTACACAGAAGAGTCCTTAGTCTCTATCGCCTTGCCTCTAGATCTTGTCCTGTACTTTCCACCCTTCTCTCTCATCATGCACCGTTCTTTCTCCTCACAAGTTTCTTTTAAATGTACATATATGTTTGAAATTGCAAAACGAAACCCGTCAAAACGTACCAGTTTCTCTGCGTTGGCCTAAAGGATGAAGCCGCTTTTACTCCTAGGATCTTGCTTGAATATCTCAAGTGCGCCGCAGCCTCCTTTAGTAATTGTATTATACTGCTATTTTAAGATTGTTTTCCACACCAG
This sequence comes from Ambystoma mexicanum, assembly GCF_040938575.1. Lineage (NCBI taxonomy): Eukaryota > Metazoa > Chordata > Amphibia > Caudata > Ambystomatidae > Ambystoma > Ambystoma mexicanum. The sequence goes on from NC_090926.1 coordinate 1,136,656,102, forward strand.
AAAAGAGTAAACAATAAAAGCG
>NC_090926.1:1136688623-1136696123 GCF_040938575.1 Ambystoma mexicanum
GAACCCTTGTGCTGACACACAAAAAAGGCTCGGCAGATAGCTTGCGTCCCAGTTGCTCCATCCTCTGTATCCACATGGACCCCTCCCAATGTCTGCTGTAAAGATGCAGGCAAGGAAAAGCGCAGGATGGGCTTCTTACAGAAGGAGGCGATGCCAGGCGTCGATGGCTCTAGCGGCAACTAGTGTCAGGGTGGAAATATAATCGTGGCCCCCACCCCTAACAGTCAGAGAGTCCTGGATGGGAGTCTTCCCAATGTCTGCTTTATCGTCCATCCTATAATCAACATGCATGTTTACATCTTGTTTTGGGGACATTTCCGAGCAAATCGCAAAATTGCAGCTCAGTTCAAACCGAGACGTAGTCGGCAGGGTTCGAACCTGCGTGGGGAAACCCCAATGGATTTCAAGTCCATCGCCTTAACCACTCGGTCACGACTACCCATGAGAGTGAAACTCTCACTCGAAAGATTGTGCTGTGCTTACACAGAAGAGTCCTTAGTCTCTATCGCCTTGCCTCTAGATCTTGTCCTGTACTTTCCACCCTTCTCTCTCATCATGCACCGTTCTTTCTCCTCACAAGTTTCTTTTAAATGTACATATATGTTTGAAATTGCAAAACGAAACCCATCAAAACGTACCAGTTTCTCTGCGTTGGCCTAAAGGATGAAGCCGCTTTTACTCCTAGGATCTTGCTTGAATAGCTCTAGTGCGCCGCAGCCTCCTTTAGTAATTGTATTATACTGCTATTTTAAGATTGTTTTCCACACCAGAAAAGAGTAAACAATAAAAGCGGGCGCTGCACCGTAGTCGGCAGGATTTGAACCTGCGCGGGGAAACCCCAATGGATTTCTAGTCCATCACCTTAACCACTCGGCCACAACTACTCCTGAGCAAACCTGTTTCTACTATAAACTTAACACTTTAGCCACACACAATGTCTCCTCCGCCCCTTACTTTATGCCGCTCTGCACCGTTCCCTTTTGGCCCTCCCATGACCCTTGAAAATGCATTCAAAAGTCAGAATCTCTATGGTCTGGCCCAAGTTCCCTAAATGCCATATCCCCTCCCTGCCAAGCTCGGACTAAGTGCCAGGGACAGATCTGTGCTAATAAACCTAGCAAGCGGCCAGGCAGCAGAGCCTCACCTTCACTAGGTTGCACTGGCTTCTGCCAGCTCCAAATTGAAACTGTTAACAGTGTCCTGTTTGGAAGCATGCCTGGGCAGGGGCTGTCTCTATGCAAATCGAGTTGCAGAGGCCTCCTGGGAGCCAATTTCGGAAGGCCATTTTGACAGGCTCCAGAGGAATAAATGGCCGCACGAGTGGTCCGGTAGTTAGTCTAAGCCATATGGCAAAGATTTGGGTGGTGGGCCTTCTGTGCATGTGGCCCTAAGTCTCAGAGGACCGCGGAATGGGTCCCTTCTGCCCATATAGAGAGGTCTTGGCCGATCGGGGCCGAGAGGACAGGGGCCTCACCACCCTCTGACGGTCCTCCTGGGCGCCCTTCCTCTGCTCTGTGCTGTTGTGGCAGAAAGCTCTTCCTTCAGTCCCCTGGCTTGCACAGGGCAGCAAAAGACTGTACTTTCACTGGGTCACAGGTAGGGGGCCTCTCCTGAATGCATCTGCCAAGGAAGGTCTAGAAGTGACACGAGAACCCTTGTGCTGACACACAAAAAAGGCTCGGCAGATAGCTTGCGTGCCAGTTGCTCCATCCTCTGTATCCACATGGACCCCTCCCAATATCTGCTGTAAAGATGCAGGCAAGGAAAAGCGCAGGATGGGCTTCTTACAGACGGAGGCGATGCCAGGCGTCGATGGCTCTAGCGGCAACTAGTGTCAGGGTGGAAATATAATCGTGGCCCCCACCCCTAACAGTCAGAGAGTCCTGGATGGGAGTCTTCCCAATGTCTGCTTTATCGTCCATCCTATAATCAACATGCATGTTTACATCTTGTTTTGGGGACATTTCCGAGCAAATTGCAAAATTGCAGCTCAGTTCAAACCGAGACGTAGTCGGCAGGGTTCGAACCTGCGCGGGGAAACCCCAATGGATTTCAAGTCCATCGCCTTAACCACTCGGCCACGACTATCCATGAGAGTGAAACTCTCACTCGAAAGATTGTGCTGTGCTTACACAGAAGAGTCCTTAGTCTCTACCGCCTTGCCTCTAGATCTTGTCCTGTACTTTCCACCCTTCTCTCTCATCATGCACCGTTCTTTCTCCTCACAAGTTTCTTTTAAATGTACATATATGTTTGAAATTGCAAAACGAAACCCGTCAAAACGTACCTGTTTCTCTGTGTTGGCCTAAAGGATGAAGCCGCTTTTACTCCTAGGATCTTGCTTGAATATCTCAAGTGCGCCGCAGCCTCCTTTAGTAATTGTATTATACTGCTATTTTAAGATTGTTTTCCACACCAGAAAAGAGTAAACAATAAAAGCGGGCGCTGCACGGAAGTCCGCAGGATTTGAACCTGCGCGGGGAAACCCCAATGGATTTCTAGTCCATCACTCGGCCACGACTACTCCTGAGCAAACCTGTTTCTACTATAAACTTAACACTTTAGCCACACACAATGTCTCCTCCGCCCCTTACTTTATGCCGCTCTGCACCGTTCCCTTTTGGCCCTCCCATGACCCTTGAAAATGCATTCAAAAGTCAGAATCTCTATGGTCTGGCCCAAGTTCCTTAAATGCCATATCCCCTCAGTGCCAAGCTCGGACTAAGTGCCAGGGACAGATCTGTGCTAATTAACCTAGCAAGCGGCCAGGCAGCAGAGCCTCACCTTCACTAGGTTGCACTGGCTTCTGCCAGCTCCAAATTGAAACTGTTAACAGTGTCCTGTTCGGAAGCATGCCTGGGCAGGGGCTGTCTCTATGCAAATCGAGTTGCAGAGGCCTCCTGGGAGCCAATTTCGGCAGGCCATTTTGACAGGCTCCAGAGGAATAAATGGCCGCACAAGTGGTCCGGTAGTTAGTCTAAGCCATATGGCAAAGATTTGGGTGGTAGGCCTTCTGGGCATGTGGCCCTAAGTCTCAGAGGACCGCAGAATGGGTCCCTTCTGCCCATATAGAGAGGTCTTGGCCGATCGGGGCCGAGAGGACAGGGGCCTCACCACCCTCTGATGGTCCTCCTGGGCGCCCTTCCTCTGCTCTCTGCTGTTGTGGCAGAAAGCTGTGCCTTCAGTCCCCTGGCTTGCACAGGGCAGCAAAAGACTGTACTTTCACTGGGTCGCAGGTAGGGGGCCTCTCCTGAATGCATCTGCCAAGGAAGGTCTAGAAGTGACACGAGAACCCTTGTGCTGACACACAAAAAAGGCTCGGCAGATAGCTTGCGTGCCAGTTGCTCCATCCTCTGTATCCACATGGACCCCTCCCAATATCTGCTGTAAAGATGCAGGCAAGGAAAAGCGCAGGATGGGCTTCTTACAGACGGAGGCGATGCCAGGCGTCGATGGCTCTAGCGGCAACTAGTGTCAGGGTGGAAATATCATCGTGGCCCCCACCCCTAACAGTCAGAGAGTCCTGGATGGGAGTCTTCCCAATGTCTGCTTTATCGTCCATCCTATAATCAACATGCATGTTTACATCTTGTTTTGGGGACATTTCCGAGCAAATTGCAAAATTGCAGCTCAGTTCAAACCGAGATGTAGTCGTCAGGGTTCGAACCTGCGCGGGGAGACCCCAATGGATTTCAAGTCCATCGCCTTAACCACTCGGTAACGACTACCCATGAGAGTGAAACTCTCACTCGAAAGATTGTGCTGTGCTTACACAGAAGAGTCCTTAGTCTCTACCGCCTTGCCTCTAGATCTTGTCCTGTACTTTCCACCCTTCTCTCTCATCATGCACCGTTCTTTCTCCTCACAAGTTTCTTTTAAATGTACATATATGTTTGAAATTGAAAAACGAAACCCGTCAAAACGTACCAGTTTCTCTGCGTTGGCCTAAAGGATGAAGCCGCTTTTACTCCTAGGATCTTGCTTGAATAGCTCAAGTGCGCCGCAGCCTCCTTTAGTAATTGTATTATACTGCTATTTTAAGATTGTTTTCCACACCAGAAAAGAGTAAACAATAAAAGCGGGCGCTGCACCGTAGTCGGCAGGATTTGAACCTGCGCGGGGAAACCCCAATGGATTTCTAGTCCATCGCCTTAACCACTCGGCCACAACTACTCCTGAGCAAACCTGTTTCTACTATAAACTTAACACTTTAGCCACACACAATGTCTCCTCCGCCCCTTACTTTATGCCGCTCTGCACCGTTCCCTTTTGGCCCTCCCATGACCCTTGAAAATGCATTCAAAAGTCAGAATCTCTATGGTCTGGCCCAAGTTCCCTAAATGCCATATCCCCTCCCTGCCAAGCTCGGACTAAGTGCCAGGGACAGATCTGTGCTAATAAACCTAGCAAGCGGCCAGGCAGCAGAGCCTCACCTTCACTAGGTTGCACTGGCTTCTGCCAGCTCCAAATTGAAACTGTTAACAGTGTCCTGTTTGGAAGCATGCCTGGGCAGGGGCTGTCTCTATGCAAATCGAGTTGCAGAGGCCTCCTGGGAGCCAATTTCGGCAGGCCATTTTGACAGGCTCCAGAGGAATAAATGGCCGCACGAGTGGTCCGGTAGTTAGTCTAAGCCATATGGCAAAGATTTGGGTGGTGGGCCTTCTGGGCATGTGGCCCTAAGTCTCAGAGGACCGCAGAATGGGTCCCTTCTGCCCATATAGAGAGGTCTTGGCCGATCGGGGCCGAGAGGACAGGGGCCTCACCACCCTCTGACGGTCCTCCTGGGCGCCCTTCCTCTGCTCTCTGCTGTTGTGGCAGAAAGCTGTGCCTTCAGTCCCCTGGCTTGCATAGGGCAGCAAAAGACTGTACTTTCACTGGGTCGCAGGTAGGGGGCCTCTCCTGAATGCATCTGCCAAGGAAGGTCTAGAAGTGACACGAGAACCCTTGTGCTGACACAAAAAAAAGGCTCGGCAGATAGCTTGCGTGCCAGTTGCTCCATCCTCTGTATCCACATGGACCCCTCCCAATATCTGCTGTAAAGATGCAGGCAAGGAAAAGCGCAGGATGGGCTTCTTACAGACGGAGGCGATGCCAGGCGTCGATGGCTCTAGCGGCAACTAGTGTCAGGGTGGAAATATAATCGTGGCCCCCACCCTTAACAGTCAGAGAGTCCTGGATGGGAGTCTTCCCAATGTCTGCTTTATCGTCCATCCTATAATCAACATGCATGTTTACATCTTGTTTTGGGGACATTTCCGAGCAAATTGCAAAATTGCAGCTCAGCTCAAACCGAGACGTAGTCGGCAGGGTTTGATCCTGCGCGGGGAGACCCCAATGGATTTCGAGTCCATCGCCTTAACCACTCGGCCACGACTACCCATGAGAGTAAAACTCTCACTCGAAAGATCGTGCTGTGCTTACACAGAAGAGTCCTTAGTCTCTACCGCCTTGCCTCTAGATCTTGTCCTGTACTTTCCACCCTTTTCTCTCATCATGCACCGTTCTTTCTCCTCACAAGTTTCTTTTAAATGTACATATACGTTTGAAATTGCAAAACGAAAACTGTCAAAACGTACCAGTTTCTCTGCGTTGTTCAAAAGGATGAAGCCGCTTTTACTCCTAGGATCTTGCTTGAATAGCTCAAGTGCGCCACAGCCTCCTTTAGTAATTGTATTATACTGCTATTTTAAAATTGTTTTCCAAACCAGAAAAGAGTAAATAATAAAAGCGGGCGCTGCGCCGTAGTCGGCAGGATTTGAACCTGCGCGGGGAAACCCCAATGGATTTCTAGTCCATCACCTTAACCACTCGGCCACGACTACTCCTGAGCAAACGTGTTTCTACTATAAACTTAACACTTTAGCCACACACAATGTCTCCTCCGCCCCTTACTTTATGCCGCTCTGCACCGTTCCCTTTTGGCCCTCCCATGACCCTTGAAAATGCATTCAAAAGTCAGAATCTCTATGGTCTGGCCCAAGTTCCCTAAATGCCATATCCCCTCCCTGCCAAGCTCGGACTAAGTGCCAGGGACAGATCTGTGCTAATAAACCTAGCAAGCGGCCAGGCAGCAGAGCCTCACCTTCACTAGGTTGCACTGGCTTCTGCCAGCTCCAAATTGAAACTGTTAACAGTGTCCTGTTTGGAAGCATGCCTGGGCAGGGGCTGTCTCTATGCAAATCGAGTTGCAGAGGCCTCCTGGGAGCCAATTTCGGCAGGCCATTTTGACAGGCTCCAGAGGAATAAATGGCCGCACGAGTGGTCCGGTAGTTAGTCTAAGCCATATGGCAAAGATTTGGGTGGTGGGCCTTCTGGGCATGTGGCCCTAAGCCTCAGAGGACCGCAGAATGGGTCCCTTCTGCCCAAATAGAGAGGTCTTGGCCGATCGGGGCCGATCGGGGCTGAGAGGACAGGGGTCTCACCACCCTCTGACGGTCCTCCTGGGCGCCCTTCCTCTTCTCTCTGCTGTTGTGGCAGAAAGCTGTGCCTTCAGTCCCCTAGCTTGCACAGGGCAGCAAAAGACTGTACTTTCACTGTGTCGCAGGTAGGGGGCCTCTCCTGAATGCATCTGCCAAGGAAGGTCTAGAAGTGACACGAGAACCCTGGTGCTGACACACAAAAAAGGCTCGGCAGATAGCTTGCGTGCCAGTTGCTCCATCCTCTGTATCCACATGGACCCCTGCCAATATCTGCTGTAAAGATGCAGGCAAGGAAAAGCGCAGGATGGGCTTCTTACAGACAGACGGAGGCGATGCCAGGCGTCGATGGCTCTAGCGGCAACTAGTGTCAGGGTGGAAATATAATCGTGGCCCCCACCCCTAACAGTCAGAGAGTCCTGGATGGGAGTCTTCCCAATGTCTGCTTTATCGTCCATCCTATAATCAACATGCATGTTTACATCTTGTTTTGGGGACATTTCCGAGCAAATTGCAAAATTGCAGCTCAGTTCAAACCGAGACGTAGTCGGCAGGGTTCGAACCTGCGCGGGGAAACCCCAATGGATTTCAAGTCCATCGCCTTAACCACTCGGCCACGACTACCCATGAGAGTGAAACTCTCACTCGAAAGATTGTGCTGTGCTTACACAGAAGAGTCCTTAGTCTCTACCACCTTGCCTCTAGATCTTGTCCTGTACTTTCCACCCTTCTCTCTCATCATGCACCGTTCTTTCTCCTCACAAGTTTCTTTTAAATGTACATATATGTTTGAAATTGCAAAACGAAACCCGTCAAAACGTACCAGTTTCTCTGCGTTGGCCTAAAGGATGAAGCCGCTTTTACTCCTAGGATCTTGCTTGAATAGCTCAAGTGCGCCGCAGCCTCCTTTAGTAATTGTATTATACTGCTATTTTAAGATTGTTTTCCACACCAGAAAAGAGTAAACAATAAAAGCGGGCGCTGCACCGTAGTCGGCAGGATTTGAACCTGCGCGGGGAAACCCCAATGGATTTCTAGTCCATCGCCTTAACCACTCGGCCACGACTACTCCTGAGCAAACCTG
>NC_090926.1:1136701123-1136706123 GCF_040938575.1 Ambystoma mexicanum
CTTAACCACTCGGCCACGACTACTCCTGAGCAAACCTGTTTCTACTATAAACTTAACACTTTAGCCACACACAATGTCTCCTCCGCCCCTTACTTTATGCCGCTCTGCACCGTTCCCTTTTGGCCCTCCCATGACCCTTGAAAATGCATTCAAAAGTCAGAATCTCTATGGTCTGGCCCAAGTTCCCTAAATGCCATATCCCCTCCCTGCCAAGCTCGGACTAAGTGCCAGGGACAGATCTGTGCTAATAAACCTAGCAAGCGGCCAGGCAGCAGAGCCTCACCTTCACTAGGTTGCACTGGCTTCTGCCAGCTCCAAATTGAAACTGTTAACAGTGTCCTGTTTGGAAGCATGCCTGGGCAGGGGCTGTCTCTATGCAAATCGAGTTGCAGAGGCCTCCTGGGAGCCAATTTCGGAAGGCCATTTTGACAGGCTCCAGAGGAATAAATGGCCGCACGAGTGGTCCGGTAGTTAGTCTAAGCCATATGGCAAAGATTTGGGTGGTGGGCCTTCTGTGCATGTGGCCCTAAGTCTCAGAGGACCGCGGAATGGGTCCCTTCTGCCCATATAGAGAGGTCTTGGCCGATCGGGGCCGAGAGGACAGGGGCCTCACCACCCTCTGACGGTCCTCCTGGGCGCCCTTCCTCTGCTCTGTGCTGTTGTGGCAGAAAGCTCTTCCTTCAGTCCCCTGGCTTGCACAGGGCAGCAAAAGACTGTACTTTCACTGGGTCACAGGTAGGGGGCCTCTCCTGAATGCATCTGCCAAGGAAGGTCTAGAAGTGACACGAGAACCCTTGTGCTGACACACAAAAAAGGCTCGGCAGATAGCTTGCGTGCCAGTTGCTCCATCCTCTGTATCCACATGGACCCCTCCCAATATCTGCTGTAAAGATGCAGGCAAGGAAAAGCGCAGGATGGGCTTCTTACAGACGGAGGCGATGCCAGGCGTCGATGGCTCTAGCGGCAACTAGTGTCAGGGTGGAAATATAATCGTGGCCCCCACCCCTAACAGTCAGAGAGTCCTGGATGGGAGTCTTCCCAATGTCTGCTTTATCGTCCATCCTATAATCAACATGCATGTTTACATCTTGTTTTGGGGACATTTCCGAGCAAATTGCAAAATTGCAGCTCAGTTCAAACCGAGACGTAGTCGGCAGGGTTCGAACCTGCGCGGGGAAACCCCAATGGATTTCAAGTCCATCGCCTTAACCACTCGGCCACGACTATCCATGAGAGTGAAACTCTCACTCGAAAGATTGTGCTGTGCTTACACAGAAGAGTCCTTAGTCTCTACCGCCTTGCCTCTAGATCTTGTCCTGTACTTTCCACCCTTCTCTCTCATCATGCACCGTTCTTTCTCCTCACAAGTTTCTTTTAAATGTACATATATGTTTGAAATTGCAAAACGAAACCCGTCAAAACGTACCTGTTTCTCTGTGTTGGCCTAAAGGATGAAGCCGCTTTTACTCCTAGGATCTTGCTTGAATATCTCAAGTGCGCCGCAGCCTCCTTTAGTAATTGTATTATACTGCTATTTTAAGATTGTTTTCCACACCAGAAAAGAGTAAACAATAAAAGCGGGCGCTGCACGGAAGTCCGCAGGATTTGAACCTGCGCGGGGAAACCCCAATGGATTTCTAGTCCATCACTCGGCCACGACTACTCCTGAGCAAACCTGTTTCTACTATAAACTTAACACTTTAGCCACACACAATGTCTCCTCCGCCCCTTACTTTATGCCGCTCTGCACCGTTCCCTTTTGGCCCTCCCATGACCCTTGAAAATGCATTCAAAAGTCAGAATCTCTATGGTCTGGCCCAAGTTCCTTAAATGCCATATCCCCTCAGTGCCAAGCTCGGACTAAGTGCCAGGGACAGATCTGTGCTAATTAACCTAGCAAGCGGCCAGGCAGCAGAGCCTCACCTTCACTAGGTTGCACTGGCTTCTGCCAGCTCCAAATTGAAACTGTTAACAGTGTCCTGTTCGGAAGCATGCCTGGGCAGGGGCTGTCTCTATGCAAATCGAGTTGCAGAGGCCTCCTGGGAGCCAATTTCGGCAGGCCATTTTGACAGGCTCCAGAGGAATAAATGGCCGCACAAGTGGTCCGGTAGTTAGTCTAAGCCATATGGCAAAGATTTGGGTGGTAGGCCTTCTGGGCATGTGGCCCTAAGTCTCAGAGGACCGCAGAATGGGTCCCTTCTGCCCATATAGAGAGGTCTTGGCCGATCGGGGCCGAGAGGACAGGGGCCTCACCACCCTCTGATGGTCCTCCTGGGCGCCCTTCCTCTGCTCTCTGCTGTTGTGGCAGAAAGCTGTGCCTTCAGTCCCCTGGCTTGCACAGGGCAGCAAAAGACTGTACTTTCACTGGGTCGCAGGTAGGGGGCCTCTCCTGAATGCATCTGCCAAGGAAGGTCTAGAAGTGACACGAGAACCCTTGTGCTGACACACAAAAAAGGCTCGGCAGATAGCTTGCGTGCCAGTTGCTCCATCCTCTGTATCCACATGGACCCCTCCCAATATCTGCTGTAAAGATGCAGGCAAGGAAAAGCGCAGGATGGGCTTCTTACAGACGGAGGCGATGCCAGGCGTCGATGGCTCTAGCGGCAACTAGTGTCAGGGTGGAAATATCATCGTGGCCCCCACCCCTAACAGTCAGAGAGTCCTGGATGGGAGTCTTCCCAATGTCTGCTTTATCGTCCATCCTATAATCAACATGCATGTTTACATCTTGTTTTGGGGACATTTCCGAGCAAATTGCAAAATTGCAGCTCAGTTCAAACCGAGATGTAGTCGTCAGGGTTCGAACCTGCGCGGGGAGACCCCAATGGATTTCAAGTCCATCGCCTTAACCACTCGGTAACGACTACCCATGAGAGTGAAACTCTCACTCGAAAGATTGTGCTGTGCTTACACAGAAGAGTCCTTAGTCTCTACCGCCTTGCCTCTAGATCTTGTCCTGTACTTTCCACCCTTCTCTCTCATCATGCACCGTTCTTTCTCCTCACAAGTTTCTTTTAAATGTACATATATGTTTGAAATTGAAAAACGAAACCCGTCAAAACGTACCAGTTTCTCTGCGTTGGCCTAAAGGATGAAGCCGCTTTTACTCCTAGGATCTTGCTTGAATAGCTCAAGTGCGCCGCAGCCTCCTTTAGTAATTGTATTATACTGCTATTTTAAGATTGTTTTCCACACCAGAAAAGAGTAAACAATAAAAGCGGGCGCTGCACCGTAGTCGGCAGGATTTGAACCTGCGCGGGGAAACCCCAATGGATTTCTAGTCCATCGCCTTAACCACTCGGCCACAACTACTCCTGGGCAAACCTGTTTCTACTATAAACTTAACACTTTAGCCACACACAATGTCTCCTCCGCCCCTTACTTTATGCCGCTCTGCACCGTTCCCTTTTGGCCCTCCCATGACCCTTGAAAATGCATTCAAAAGTCAGAATCTCTATGGTCTGGCCCAAGTTCCCTAAATGCCATATCCCCTCCCTGCCAAGCTCGGACTAAGTGCCAGGGACAGATCTGTGCTAATAAACCTAGCAAGCGGCCAGGCAGCAGAGCCTCACCTTCACTAGGTTGCACTGGCTTCTGCCAGCTCCAAATTGAAACTGTTAACAGTGTCCTGTTTGGAAGCATGCCTGGGCAGGGGCTGTCTCTATGCAAATCGAGTTGCAGAGGCCTCCTGGGAGCCAATTTCGGCAGGCCATTTTGACAGGCTCCAGAGGAATAAATGGCCGCACGAGTGGTCCGGTAGTTAGTCTAAGCCATATGGCAAAGATTTGGGTGGTGGGCCTTCTGGGCATGTGGCCCTAAGTCTCAGAGGACCGCAGAATGGGTCCCTTCTGCCCATATAGAGAGGTCTTGGCCGATCGGGGCCGAGAGGACAGGGGCCTCACCACCCTCTGACGGTCCTCCTGGGCGCCCTTCCTCTGCTCTCTGCTGTTGTGGCAGAAAGCTGTGCCTTCAGTCCCCTGGCTTGCATAGGGCAGCAAAAGACTGTACTTTCACTGGGTCGCAGGTAGGGGGCCTCTCCTGAATGCATCTGCCAAGGAAGGTCTAGAAGTGACACGAGAACCCTTGTGCTGACACACAAAAAAGGCTCGGCAGATAGCTTGCGTGCCAGTTGCTCCATCCTCTGTATCCACATGGACCCCTCCCAATATCTGCTGTAAAGATGCAGGCAAGGAAAAGCGCAGGATGGGCTTCTTACAGACGGAGGCGATGCCAGGCGTCGATGGCTCTAGCGGCAACTAGTGTCAGGGTGGAAATATAATCGTGGCCCCCACCCCTAACAGTCAGAGAGTCCTGGATGGGAGTCTTCCCAATGTCTGCTTTATCGTCCATCCTATAATCAACATGCATGTTTACATCTTGTTTTGGGGACATTTCCGAGCAAATTGCAAAATTGCAGCTCAGCTCAAACCGAGACGTAGTCGGCAGGGTTTGATCCTGCGCGGGGAGACCCCAATGGATTTCGAGTCCATCGCCTTAACCACTCGGCCACGACTACCCATGAGAGTAAAACTCTCACTCGAAAGATCGTGCTGTGCTTACACAGAAGAGTCCTTAGTCTCTACCGCCTTGCCTCTAGATCTTGTCCTGTACTTTCCACCCTTTTCTCTCATCATGCACCGTTCTTTCTCCTCACAAGTTTCTTTTAAATGTACATATATATGTTTGAAATTGCAAAACGAAAACTGTCAAAACGTACCAGTTTCTCTGCGTTGTTCAAAAGGATGAAGCCGCTTTTACTCCTAGGATCTTGCTTGAATAGCTCAAGTGCGCCACAGCCTCCTTTAGTAATTGTATTATACTGCTATTTTAAAATTGTTTTCCAAACCAGAAAAGAGTAAATAATAAAAGCGGGCGCTGCGCCGTAGTCGGCAGGATTTGAACCTGCGCGGGGAAACCCCAATGGATTTCTAGTCCATCACCTTAACCACTCGGCCACGACTACTCCTGAGCAAACGTGTTTCTACTATAAACTTAACACT
>NC_090926.1:1136708623-1136711123 GCF_040938575.1 Ambystoma mexicanum
AAAGATGCAGGCAAGGAAAAGCGCAGGATGGGCTTCTTACAGACGGAGGCGATGCCAGGCGTCGATGGCTCTAGCGGCAACTAGTGTCAGGGTGGAAATATAATCGTGGCCCCCACCCCTAACAGTCAGAGAGTCCTGGATGGGAGTCTTCCCAATGTCTGCTTTATCGTCCATCCTATAATCAACATGCATGTTTACATCTTGTTTTGGGGACATTTCCGAGCAAATTGCAAAATTGCAGCTCAGCTCAAACCGAGACGTAGTCGGCAGGGTTTGATCCTGCGCGGGGAGACACCAATGGATTTCGAGTCCATCGCCTTAACCACTCGGCCACGACTACCCATGAGAGTAAAACTCTCACTCGAAAGATCGTGCTGTGCTTACACAGAAGAGTCCTTAGTCTCTACCGCCTTGCCTCTAGATCTTGTCCTGTACTTTCCACCCTTTTCTCTCATCATGCACCGTTCTTTCTCCTCACAAGTTTCTTTTAAATGTACATATACGTTTGAAAATGCAAAACGAAAACTGTCAAAACGTACCAGTTTCTCTGCGTTGTTCAAAAGGATGAAGCCGCTTTTACTCCTAGGATCTTGCTTGAATAGCTCAAGTGCGCCACAGCCTCCTTTAGTAATTGTATTATACTGCTATTTTAAAATTGTTTTCCAAACCAGAAAAGAGTAAATAATAAAAGCGGGCGCTGCGCCGTAGTCGGCAGGATTTGAACCTGCGCGGGGAAACCCCAATGGATTTCTAGTCCATCACCTTAACCACTCGGCCACGACTACTCCTGAGCAAATGTGTTTCTACTATAAACTTAACACTTTAGCCACACACACTGTCTCCTCCGCCCCTTACTTTATGCCGCTCTGCACCGTTCCCTTTTGGCCCTCCCATGACCCTTGAAAATGCATTCAAAAGTCAGAATCTCTATGGTCTGGCCCAAGTTCCCTAAATGCCATATCCCCTCCCTGCCAAGCTCGGACTAAGTGCCAGGGACAGATCTGTGCTAATAAACCTAGCAAGCGGCCAGGCAGCAGAGCCTCACCTTCACTAGGTTGCACTGGCTTCTGCCAGCTCCAAATTGAAACTGTTAACAGTGTCCTGTTTGGAAGCATGCCTGGGCAGGGGCTGTCTCTATGCAAATCGAGTTGCAGAGGCCTCCTGGGAGCCAATTTCGGCAGGCCATTTTGACAGGCTCCAGAGGAATAAATGGCCGCACGAGTGGTCCGGTAGTTAGTCTAAGCCATATGGCAAAGATTTGGGTGGTGGGCCTTCTGGGCATGTGGCCCTAAGTCTCAGAGGACCGCAGAATGGGTCCCTTCTGCCCATATAGAGAGGTCTTGGCCGATCGGGGCCGAGAGGACAGGGGCCTCACCACCCTCTGACGGTCCTCCTGGGCGCCCTTCCTCTGCTCTCTGCTGTTGTGGCAGAAAGCTGTGCCTTCAGTCCCCTGGCTTGCACAGGGCAGCAAAAGACTGTACTTTCACTGTGTCGCAGGTAGGGGGCCTCTCCTGAATGCATCTGCCAAGGAAGGTCTAGAAGTGACACGAGAACCCTTGTGCTGACACACAAAAAAGGCTCGGCAGATAGCTTGCGTGCCAGTTGCTCCATCCTCTGTATCCACATGGACCCCTCCCAATATCTGCTGTAAAGATGCAGGCAAGGAAAAGCGCAGGATGGGCTTCTTACAGACGGAGGCGATGCCAGGCGTCGATGGCTCTAGCGGCAACTAGAGTCAGGGTGGAAATATAATCGTGGCCCCCACCCCTAACAGTCAGAGAATCCTGGATGGGAGTCTTCCCAATGTCTGCTTTATCGTCCATCCTATAATTGACATGCGTGCTTACATCTTGTTTTGGGGACATTTCCGAGCAAATCGCAAAATTGCAGCTCAGTTCAAACCGAGACGTAGTCGGCAGGGTTCGAACCTGCGTGGGGACACCCCAATGGATTTCAAGTCCATCGCCTTAACCACTCGGTCACGACTACCCATGAGAGTGAAACTCTCACTCGAAAGATTGTGCTGTGCTTACACAGAAGAGTCCTTAGTCTCTATCGCCTTGCCTCTAGATCTTGTCCTGTACTTTCCACCCTTCTCTCTCATCATGCACCGTTCTTTCTCCTCACAAGTTTCTTTTAAATGTACATATATGTTTGAAATTGCAAAACGAAACCCGTCAAAACGTACCAGTTTCTCTGCGTTGGCCTAAAGGATGAAGCCGCTTTTACTCCTAGGATCTTGCTTGAATATCTCAAGTGCGCCGCAGCCTCCTTTAGTAATTGTATTATACTGCTATTTTAAGATTGTTTTCCACACCAGAAAAGAGTAAACAATAAAAGCGGGCGCTGCACCGTAGTCGGCAGGATTTGAACCTGCGCGGGGAAACCCCAATGGATTTCTAGTCCATCGCCTTAACCACTCGGCCACGACTACTCCTGAGCAAACCTGTTTCTACTATAAACTTAACACTTTAGCCACACACAATGTCTCCTCCGCCCC
>NC_090926.1:1136716123-1136721123 GCF_040938575.1 Ambystoma mexicanum
GACAGGGGCCTCACCACCCTCTGACGGTCCTCCTGGGCGCCCTTCCTCTGCTCTGTGCTGTTGTGGCAGAAAGCTCTTCCTTCAGTCCCCTGGCTTGCACAGGGCAGCAAAAGACTGTACTTTCACTGGGTCACAGGTAGGGGGCCTCTCCTGAATGCATCTGCCAAGGAAGGTCTAGAAGTGACACGAGAACCCTTGTGCTGACACACAAAAAAGGCTCGGCAGATAGCTTGCGTGCCAGTTGCTCCATCCTCTGTATCCACATGGACCCCTCCCAATATCTGCTGTAAAGATGCAGGCAAGGAAAAGCGCAGGATGGGCTTCTTACAGACGGAGGCGATGCCAGGCGTCGATGGCTCTAGCGGCAACTAGTGTCAGGGTGGAAATATAATCGTGGCCCCCACCCCTAACAGTCAGAGAGTCCTGGATGGGAGTCTTCCCAATGTCTGCTTTATCGTCCATCCTATAATCAACATGCATGTTTACATCTTGTTTTGGGGACATTTCCGAGCAAATTGCAAAATTGCAGCTCAGTTCAAACCGAGACGTAGTCGGCAGGGTTCGAACCTGCGCAGGGAAACCCCAATGGATTTCAAGTCCATCGCCTTAACCACTCGGCCACGACTATCCATGAGAGTGAAACTCTCACTCGAAAGATTGTGCTGTGCTTACACAGAAGAGTCCTTAGTCTCTACCGCCTTGCCTCTAGATCTTGTCCTGTACTTTCCACCCTTCTCTCTCATCATGCACCGTTCTTTCTCCTCACAAGTTTCTTTTAAATGTACATATATGTTTGAAATTGCAAAACGAAACCCGTCAAAACGTACCTGTTTCTCTGTGTTGGCCTAAAGGATGAAGCCGCTTTTACTCCTAGGATCTTGCTTGAATATCTCAAGTGCGCCGCAGCCTCCTTTAGTAATTGTATTATACTGCTATTTTAAGATTGTTTTCCACACCAGAAAAGAGTAAACAATAAAAGCGGGCGCTGCACGGAAGTCCGCAGGATTTGAACCTGCGCGGGGAAACCCCAATGGATTTCTAGTCCATCACTCGGCCACGACTACTCCTGAGCAAACCTGTTTCTACTATAAACTTAACACTTTAGCCACACACAATGTCTCCTCCGCCCCTTACTTTATGCCGCTCTGCACCGTTCCCTTTTGGCCCTCCCATGACCCTTGAAAATGCATTCAAAAGTCAGAATCTCTATGGTCTGGCCCAAGTTCCTTAAATGCCATATCCCCTCAGTGCCAAGCTCGGACTAAGTGCCAGGGACAGATCTGTGCTAATTAACCTAGCAAGCGGCCAGGCAGCAGAGCCTCACCTTCACTAGGTTGCACTGGCTTCTGCCAGCTCCAAATTGAAACTGTTAACAGTGTCCTGTTCGGAAGCATGCCTGGGCAGGGGCTGTCTCTATGCAAATCGAGTTGCAGAGGCCTCCTGGGAGCCAATTTCGGCAGGCCATTTTGACAGGCTCCAGAGGAATAAATGGCCGCACAAGTGGTCCGGTAGTTAGTCTAAGCCATATGGCAAAGATTTGGGTGGTAGGCCTTCTGGGCATGTGGCCCTAAGTCTCAGAGGACCGCAGAATGGGTCCCTTCTGCCCATATAGAGAGGTCTTGGCCGATCGGGGCCGAGAGGACAGGGGCCTCACCACCCTCTGATGGTCCTCCTGGGCGCCCTTCCTCTGCTCTCTGCTGTTGTGGCAGAAAGCTGTGCCTTCAGTCCCCTGGCTTGCACAGGGCAGCAAAAGACTGTACTTTCACTGGGTCGCAGGTAGGGGGCCTCTCCTGAATGCATCTGCCAAGGAAGGTCTAGAAGTGACACGAGAACCCTTGTGCTGACACACAAAAAAGGCTCGGCAGATAGCTTGCGTGCCAGTTGCTCCATCCTCTGTATCCACATGGACCCCTCCCAATATCTGCTGTAAAGATGCAGGCAAGGAAAAGCGCAGGATGGGCTTCTTACAGACGGAGGCGATGCCAGGCGTCGATGGCTCTAGCGGCAACTAGTGTCAGGGTGGAAATATCATCGTGGCCCCCACCCCTAACAGTCAGAGAGTCCTGGATGGGAGTCTTCCCAATGTCTGCTTTATCGTCCATCCTATAATCAACATGCATGTTTACATCTTGTTTTGGGGACATTTCCGAGCAAATTGCAAAATTGCAGCTCAGTTCAAACCGAGATGTAGTCGTCAGGGTTCGAACCTGCGCGGGGAGACCCCAATGGATTTCAAGTCCATCGCCTTAACCACTCGGTAACGACTACCCATGAGAGTGAAACTCTCACTCGAAAGATTGTGCTGTGCTTACACAGAAGAGTCCTTAGTCTCTACCGCCTTGCCTCTAGATCTTGTCCTGTACTTTCCACCCTTCTCTCTCATCATGCACCGTTCTTTCTCCTCACAAGTTTCTTTTAAATGTACATATATGTTTGAAATTGAAAAACGAAACCCGTCAAAACGTACCAGTTTCTCTGCGTTGGCCTAAAGGATGAAGCCGCTTTTACTCCTAGGATCTTGCTTGAATAGCTCAAGTGCGCCGCAGCCTCCTTTAGTAATTGTATTATACTGCTATTTTAAGATTGTTTTCCACACCAGAAAAGAGTAAACAATAAAAGCGGGCGCTGCACCGTAGTCGGCAGGATTTGAACCTGCGCGGGGAAACCCCAATGGATTTCTAGTCCATCGCCTTAACCACTCGGCCACAACTACTCCTGGGCAAACCTGTTTCTACTATAAACTTAACACTTTAGCCACACACAATGTCTCCTCCGCCCCTTACTTTATGCCGCTCTGCACCGTTCCCTTTTGGCCCTCCCATGACCCTTGAAAATGCATTCAAAAGTCAGAATCTCTATGGTCTGGCCCAAGTTCCCTAAATGCCATATCCCCTCCCTGCCAAGCTCGGACTAAGTGCCAGGGACAGATCTGTGCTAATAAACCTAGCAAGCGGCCAGGCAGCAGAGCCTCACCTTCACTAGGTTGCACTGGCTTCTGCCAGCTCCAAATTGAAACTGTTAACAGTGTCCTGTTTGGAAGCATGCCTGGGCAGGGGCTGTCTCTATGCAAATCGAGTTGCAGAGGCCTCCTGGGAGCCAATTTCGGCAGGCCATTTTGACAGGCTCCAGAGGAATAAATGGCCGCACGAGTGGTCCGGTAGTTAGTCTAAGCCATATGGCAAAGATTTGGGTGGTGGGCCTTCTGGGCATGTGGCCCTAAGTCTCAGAGGACCGCAGAATGGGTCCCTTCTGCCCATATAGAGAGGTCTTGGCCGATCGGGGCCGAGAGGACAGGGGCCTCACCACCCTCTGACGGTCCTCCTGGGCGCCCTTCCTCTGCTCTCTGCTGTTGTGGCAGAAAGCTGTGCCTTCAGTCCCCTGGCTTGCATAGGGCAGCAAAAGACTGTACTTTCACTGGGTCGCAGGTAGGGGGCCTCTCCTGAATGCATCTGCCAAGGAAGGTCTAGAAGTGACACGAGAACCCTTGTGCTGACACACAAAAAAGGCTCGGCAGATAGCTTGCGTGCCAGTTGCTCCATCCTCTGTATCCACATGGACCCCTCCCAATATCTGCTGTAAAGATGCAGGCAAGGAAAAGCGCAGGATGGGCTTCTTACAGACGGAGGCGATGCCAGGCGTCGATGGCTCTAGCGGCAACTAGTGTCAGGGTGGAAATATAATCGTGGCCCCCACCCCTAACAGTCAGAGAGTCCTGGATGGGAGTCTTCCCAATGTCTGCTTTATCGTCCATCCTATAATCAACATGCATGTTTACATCTTGTTTTGGGGACATTTCCGAGCAAATTGCAAAATTGCAGCTCAGCTCAAACCGAGACGTAGTCGGCAGGGTTTGATCCTGCGCGGGGAGACCCCAATGGATTTCGAGTCCATCGCCTTAACCACTCGGCCACGACTACCCATGAGAGTAAAACTCTCACTCGAAAGATCGTGCTGTGCTTACACAGAAGAGTCCTTAGTCTCTACCGCCTTGCCTCTAGATCTTGTCCTGTACTTTCCACCCTTTTCTCTCATCATGCACCGTTCTTTCTCCTCACAAGTTTCTTTTAAATGTACATATACGTTTGAAATTGCAAAACGAAAACTGTCAAAACGTACCAGTTTCTCTGCGTTGTTCAAAAGGATGAAGCCGCTTTTACTCCTAGGATCTTGCTTGAATAGCTCAAGTGCGCCACAGCCTCCTTTAGTAATTGTATTATACTGCTATTTTAAAATTGTTTTCCAAACCAGAAAAGAGTAAATAATAAAAGCCGGCGCTGCGCCGTAGTCGGCAGGATTTGAACCTGCGCGGGGAAACCCCAATGGATTTCTAGTCCATCACCTTAACCACTCGGCCACGACTACTCCTGAGCAAACGTGTTTCTACTATAAACTTAACACTTTAGCCACACACACTGTCTCCTCCGCCCCTTACTTTATGCCGCTCTGCACCGTTCCCTTTTGGCCCTCCCATGACCCTTGAAAATGCATTCAAAAGTCAGAATCTCTATGGTCTGGCCCAAGTTCCCTAAATGCCATATCCCCTCCCTGCCAAGCTCGGACTAAGTGCCAGGGACAGATCTGTGCTAATAAACCTAGCAAGCGGCCAGGCAGCAGAGCCTCACCTTCACTAGGTTGCACTGGCTTCTGCCAGCTCCAAATTGAAACTGTTAACAGTGTCCTGTTTGGAAGCATGCCTGGGCAGGGGCTGTCTCTATGCAAATCGAGTTGCAGAGGCCTCCTGGGAGCCAATTTCGGCAGGCCATTTTGACAGGCTCCAGAGGAATAAATGGCCGCACGAGTGGTCCGGTAGTTAGTCTAAGCCATATGGCAAAGATTTGGGTGGTGGGCCTTCTGGGCATGTGGCCCTAAGCCTCAGAGGACCGCAGAATGGTTCCCTTCTGCCCAAATAGAGAGGTCTTGGCCGATCGGGGCCGATCGGGGCTGAGAGGACAGGGGTCTCACCACCCTCTGACGGTCCTCCTGGGCGCCCTTCCTCTTCT
>NC_090926.1:1136723623-1136728623 GCF_040938575.1 Ambystoma mexicanum
GCTCAAGTGCGCCACAGCCTCCTTTAGTAATTGTATTATACTGCTATTTTAAAATTGTTTTCCAAACCAGAAAAGAGTAAATAATAAAAGCGGGCGCTGCGCCGTAGTCGGCAGGATTTGAACCTGCGCGGGGAAACCCCAATGGATTTCTAGTCCATCACCTTAACCACTCGGCCACGACTACTCCTGAGCAAATGTGTTTCTACTATAAACTTAACACTTTAGCCACACACACTGTCTCCTCCGCCCCTTACTTTATGCCGCTCTGCACCGTTCCCTTTTGGCCCTCCCATGACCCTTGAAAATGCATTCAAAAGTCAGAATCTCTATGGTCTGGCCCAAGTTCCCTAAATGCCATATCCCCTCCCTGCCAAGCTCGGACTAAGTGCCAGGGACAGATCTGTGCTAATAAACCTAGCAAGCGGCCAGGCAGCAGAGCCTCACCTTCACTAGGTTGCACTGGCTTCTGCCAGCTCCAAATTGAAACTGTTAACAGTGTCCTGTTTGGAAGCATGCCTGGGCAGGGGCTGTCTCTATGCAAATCGAGTTGCAGAGGCCTCCTGGGAGCCAATTTCGGCAGGCCATTTTGACAGGCTCCAGAGGAATAAATGGCCGCACGAGTGGTCCGGTAGTTAGTCTAAGCCATATGGCAAAGATTTGGGTGGTGGGCCTTCTGGGCATGTGGCCCTAAGTCTCAGAGGACCGCAGAATGGGTCCCTTCTGCCCATATAGAGAGGTCTTGGCCGATCGGGTCCGAGAGGACAGGGGCCTCACCACCCTCTGACGGTCCTCCTGGGCGCCCTTCCTCTGCTCTCTGCTGTTGTGGCAGAAAGCTGTGCCTTCAGTCCCCTGGCTTGCACAGGGCAGCAAAAGACTGTACTTTCACTGTGTCGCAGGTAGGGGGCCTCTCCTGAATGCATCTGCCAAGGAAGGTCTCGAAGTGACACGAGAACCCTTGTGCTGACACACAAAAAAGGCTCGGCAGATAGCTTGCGTGCCAGTTGCTCCATCCTCTGTATCCACATGGACCCCTCCCAATATCTGCTGTAAAGATGCAGGCAAGGAAAAGCGCAGGATGGGCTTCTTACAGACGGAGGCGATGCCAGGCGTCGATGGCTCTAGCGGCAACTAGAGTCAGGGTGGAAATATAATCGTGGCCCCCACCCCTAACAGTCAGAGAATCCTGGATGGGAGTCTTCCCAATGTCTGCTTTATCGTCCATCCTATAATTGACATGCGTGCTTACATCTTGTTTTGGGGACATTTCCGAGCAAATCGCAAAATTGCAGCTCAGTTCAAACCGAGACGTAGTCGGCAGGGTTCGAACCTGCGTGGGGACACCCCAATGGATTTCAAGTCCATCGCCTTAACCACTCGGTCACGACTACCCATGAGAGTGAAACTCTCACTCGAAAGATTGTGCTGTGCTTACACAGAAGAGTCCTTAGTCTCTATCGCCTTGCCTCTAGATCTTGTCCTGTACTTTCCACCCTTCTCTCTCATCATGCACCGTTCTTTCTCCTCACAAGTTTCTTTTAAATGTACATATATGTTTGAAATTGCAAAACGAAACCCGTCAAAACGTACCAGTTTCTCTGCGTTGGCCTAAAGGATGAAGCCGCTTTTACTCCTAGGATCTTGCTTGAATATCTCAAGTGCGCCGCAGCCTCCTTTAGTAATTGTATTATACTGCTATTTTAAGATTGTTTTCCACACCAGAAAAGAGTAAACAATAAAAGCGGGCGCTGCACCGTAGTCGGCAGGATTTGAACCTGCGCGGGGAAACCCCAATGGATTTCTAGTCCATCGCCTTAACCACTCGGCCACGACTACTCCTGAGCAAACCTGTTTCTACTATAAACTTAACACTTTAGCCACACACAATGTCTCCTCCGCCCCTTACTTTATGCCGCTCTGCACCGTTCCCTTTTGGCCCTCCCATGACCCTTGAAAATGCATTCAAAAGTCAGAATCTCTATGGTCTGGCCCAAGTTCCCTAAATGCCATATCCCCTCCCTGCCAAGCTCGGACTAAGTGCCAGGGACAGATCTGTGCTAATAAACCTAGCAAGCGGCCAGGCAGCAGAGCCTCACCTTCACTAGGTTGCACTGGCTTCTGCCAGCTCCAAATTGAAACTGTTAACAGTGTCCTGTTTGGAAGCATGCCTGGGCAGGGGCTGTCTCTATGCAAATCGAGTTGCAGAGGCCTCCTGGGAGCCAATTTCGGCAGGCCATTTTGACAGGCTCCAGAGGAATAAATGGCCGCACGAGTGGTCCGGTAGTTAGTCTAAGCCATATGGCAAAGATTTGGGTGGTGGGCCTTCTGGGCATGTGGCCCTAAGTCTCAGAGGACCGCAGAATGGGTCCCTTCTGCCCATATAGAGAGGTCTTGGCCGATCGGGGCCGAGAGGACAGGGGCCTCACCACCCTCTGACGGTCCTCCTGGGCGCCCTTCTTCTGCTCTCTGCTGTTGTGGCAGAAAGCTGTGCCTTCAGTCCCCTGGCTTGCACAGGGCAGCAAAAGACTGTACTTTCACTGTGTCGCAGGTAGGGGGCCTCTCCTGAATGCATCTGCCAAGGAAGGTCTAGAAGTGACACGAGAACCCTGGTGCTGACACACAAAAAAGGCTCGGCAGATAGCTTGCGTGCCAGTTGCTCCATCCTCTGTATCCACATGGACCCCTGCCAATATCTGCTGTAAAGATGCAGGCAAGGAAAAGCGCAGGATGGGCTTCTTACAGACGGAGGCGATGCCAGGCGTCGATGGCTCTAGCGGCAACTAGAGTCAGGGTGGAAATATAATCGTGGCCCCCACCCCTAACAGTCAGAGAATCCTGGATGGGAGTCTTCCCAATGTCTGCTTTATCGTCCATCCTATAATTGACATGCGTGCTTACATCTTGTTTTGGGGACATTTCCGAGCAAATCGCAAAATTGCAGCTCAGTTCAAACCGAGACGTAGTCGGCAGGGTTCGAACCTGCGTGGGGACACTCCAATGGATTTCAAGTCCATCGCCTTAACCACTCGGTCACGACTACCCATGAGAGTGAAACTCTCACTCGAAAGATTGTGCTGTGCTTACACAGAAGAGTCCTTAGTCTCTATCGCCTTGCCTCTAGATCTTGTCCTGTACTTTCCACCCTTCTCTCTCATCATGCACCGTTCTTTCTCCTCACAAGTTTCTTTTAAATGTACATATATGTTTGAAATTGCAAAACGAAACCCGTCAAAACGTACCAGTTTCTCTGCGTTGGCCTAAAGGATGAAGCCGCTTTTACTCCTAGGATCTTGCTTGAATATCTCAAGTGCGCCGCAGCCTCCTTTAGTAATTGTATTATACTGCTATTTTAAGATTGTTTTCCACACCAGAAAAGAGTAAACAATAAAAGCGGGCGCTGCACCGTAGTCGGCAGGATTTGAACCTGCGCGGGGAAACCCCAATGGATTTCTAGTCCATCGCCTTAACCACTCGGCCACGACTACTCCTGAGCAAACCTGTTTCTACTATAAACTTAACACTTTAGCCACACACAATGTCTCCTCCGCCCCTTACTTTATGCCGCTCTGCACCGTTCCCTTTTGGCCCTCCCATGACCCTTGAAAATGCATTCAAAAGTCAGAATCTCTATGGTCTGGCCCAAGTTCCCTAAATGCCATATCCCCTCCCTGCCAAGCTCAGACTAAGTGCCAGGGACAGATCTGTGCTAATAAACCTAGCAAGCGGCCAGGCAGCAGAGCCTCACCTTCACTAGGTTGCACTGGCTTCTGCCAGCTCCAAATTGAAACTGTTAACAGTGTCCTGTTTGGAAGCATGCCTGGGCAGGGGCTGTCTCTATGCAAATCGAGTTGCAGAGGCCTCCTGGGAGCCAATTTCGGCAGGCCATTTTGACAGGCTCCAGAGGAATAAATGGCCGCACGAGTGGTCCGGTAGTTAGTCTAAGCCATATGGCAAAGATTTGGGTGGTGGGCCTTCTGGGCATGTGGCCCTAAGCCTCAGAGGACCGCAGAATGGGTCCCTTCTGCCCAAATAGAGAGGTCTTGGCCGATCGGGGCCGAGAGGACAGGGGCCTCACCACCCTCTGACGGTCCTCCTGGGCGCCCTTCCTCTGCTCTCTGCTGTTGTGGCAGAAAGCTGTGCCTTCAGTCCCCTGGCTTGCACAGGGCAGCAAAAGACTGTACTTTCACTGGGTCACAGGTAGGGGGCCTCTCCTGAATGCATCTGCCAAGGAAGGTCTAGAAGTGACACGAGAACCCTTGTGCTGACACACAAAAAAGGCTCGGCAGATAGCTTGCGTCCCAGTTGCTCCATCCTCTGTATCCACATGGACCCCTCCCAATATCTGCTGTAAAGATGCAGGCAAGGAAAAGCGCAGGATGGGCTTCTTACAGAAGGAGGCGATGCCAGGCGTCGATGGCTCTAGCGGCAACTAGTGTCAGGGTGGAAATATAATCGTGGCCCCCACCCCTAACAGTCAGAGAGTCCTGGATGGGAGTCTTCCCAATGTCTGCTTTATCGTCCATCCTATAATCAACATGCATGTTTACATCTTGTTTTGGGGACATTTCCGAGCAAATCGCAAAATTTCAGCTCAGTTCAAACCGAGACGTAGTCGGCAGGGTTCGAACCTGCGCGGGAAACCCCAATGGATTTCAAGTCCATCGCCTTAACCACTCGGCCACGACTACCCATGAGAGTGAAACTCTCACTCGAAAGATTGTGCTTTGCTTACACAGAAGAGTCCTTAGTCTCTATCGCCTTGCCTCTAGATCTTGTCCTGCACTTTCCACCCTTCTCTCTCATCATGCACCGTTCTTTCTCCTCACAAGTTTCTTTTAAATGTACATATATGTTTGAAATTGCAAAACGAAACCCGTCAAAACGTACCAGTTGCTCTGCGTTGGCCTAAAGGATGAAGCCGCTTTTACTCCTAGGATCTTGCTTGAATAGCTCTAGTGCGCCGCAGCCTCCTTTAGTAATTGTATTATACTGCTATTTTAAGA
>NC_090926.1:1136733623-1136746123 GCF_040938575.1 Ambystoma mexicanum
GAGCCAATTTCGGCAGGCCATTTTGACAGGCTCCAGAGGAATAAATGGCCGCACGAGTGGTCCGGTAGTTAGTCTAAGCCACATGGCAAATATTTGGGTGGTGGGCCTTCTGGGCATGTGGCCCTAAGTCTCAGAGGACCGCAGAATGGGTCCCTTCTGCCCATATAGAGAGGTCTTGGCCGATCGGGGCCGAGAGGACAGGGGCCTCACCACCCTCTGACGGTCCTCCTGGGCGCCCTTTCTCTGCTCTCTGCTCTCTGCTCTCTGCTCTCTGCTCTCTGCTGTTGCAGCAGAAAGCTGTGCCTTCAGTCCCCTGGCTTGCACAGGGCAGCAAAAGACTGTACTTTCACTGTGTCGCAAGTAGGGGGCCTCTCCTGAATGCATCTGCCAAGGAAGGTCTAGAAGTGACACGAGAACCCTTGTGCTGACACACAAAAAAGGCTCGGCAGATAGCTTGCGTCCCAGTTGCTCCATCCTCTGTATCCACATGGACCCCTCCCAATGTCTGCTGTAAAGATGCAGGCAAGGAAAAGCGCAGGATGGGCTTCTTACAGAAGGAGGCGATGCCAGGCGTCGATGGCTCTAGCGGCAACTAGTGTCAGGGTGGAAATATAATCGTGGCCCCCACCCCTAACAGTCAGTGAGTCCTGGATGGGAGTCTTCCCAATGTCTGCTTTATCGTCCATCCTATAATCAACATGCATGTTTACATCTTGTTTTGGGGACATTTCCGAGCAAATCGCAAAATTGCAGCTCAGTTCAAACCGAGACGTAGGCGGCAGGGTTCGAACCTGCGTGGGGAAACCCCAATGGATTTCAAGTCCATCGCCTTAACCACTCGGTCACGACTACCCATGAGAGTGAAACTCTCACTCGAAAGATTGTGCTGTGCTTACACAGAAGAGTCCTTAGTCTCTATCGCCTTGCCTCTAGATCTTGTCCTGTACTTTCCACCCTTCTCTCTCATCATGCACCGTTCTTTCTCCTCACAAGTTTCTTTTAAATGTACATATATGTTTGAAATTGCAAAACGAAACCCGTCAAAACGTACCAGTTTCTCTGCGTTGGCCTAAAGGATGAAGCCGCTTTTACTCCTAGGATCTTGCTTGAATAGCTCTAGTGCGCCGCAGCCTCCTTTAGTAATTGTATTATACTGCTATTTTAAGATTGTTTTCCACACCAGAAAAGAGTAAACAATAAAAGCGGGCGCTGCACCGTAGTCGGCAGGATTTGAACCTGCGCGGGGAAACCCCAATGGATTTCTAGTCCATCACCTTAACCACTCGGCCACGACTACTCCTGAGCAAACCTGTTTCTACTATAAACTTAACACTTTAGCCACACACAATGTCTCCTCCGCCCCTTACTTTATGCCGCTCTGCACCGTTCCCTTTTGGCCCTCCCATGACCCTTGAAAATGCATTCAAAAGTCAGAATCTCTATGGTCTGGCCCAAGTTCCCTAAATGCCATATCCCCTCCCTGCCAAGCTCGGACTAAGTGCCAGGGACAGATCTGTGCTAATAAACCTAGCAAGCGGCCAGGCAGCAGAGCCTCACCTTCACTAGGTTGCACTGGCTTCTGCCAGCTCCAAATTGAAACTGTTAACAGTGTCCTGTTTGGAAGCATGCCTGGGCAGGGGCTGTCTCTATGCAAATCGAGTTGCAGAGGCCTCCTGGGAGCCAATTTCGGAAGGCCATTTTGACAGGCTCCAGAGGAATAAATGGCCGCACGAGTGGTCCGGTAGTTAGTCTAAGCCATATGGCAAAGATTTGGGTGGTGGGCCTTCTGTGCATGTGGCCCTAAGTCTCAGAGGACCGCGGAATGGGTCCCTTCTGCCCATATAGAGAGGTCTTGGCCGATCGGGGCCGAGAGGACAGGGGCCTCACCACCCTCTGACGGTCCTCCTGGGCGCCCTTCCTCTGCTCTGTGCTGTTGTGGCAGAAAGCTCTTCCTTCAGTCCCCTGGCTTGCACAGGGCAGCAAAAGACTGTACTTTCACTGGGTCACAGGTAGGGGGCCTCTCCTGAATGCATCTGCCAAGGAAGGTCTAGAAGTGACACGAGAACCCTTGTGCTGACACACAAAAAAGGCGCGGCAGATAGCTTGCGTGCCAGTTGCTCCATCCTCTGTATCCACATGGACCCCTCCCAATATCTGCTGTAAAGATGCAGGCAAGGAAAAGCGCAGGATGGGCTTCTTACAGACGGAGGCGATGCCAGGCGTCGATGGCTCTAGCGGCAACTAGTGTCAGGGTGGAAATATAATCGTGGCCCCCACCCCTAACAGTCAGAGAGTCCTGGATGGGAGTCTTCCCAATGTCTGCTTTATCGTCCATCCTATAATCAACATGCATGTTTACATCTTGTTTTGGGGACATTTCCGAGCAAATTGCAAAATTGCAGCTCAGTTCAAAACGAGACGTAGTCGGCAGGGTTCGAACCTGCGCGGGGAAACCCCAATGGATTTCAAGTCCATCGCCTTAACCACTCGGCCACGACTATCCATGAGAGTGAAACTCTCACTCGAAAGATTGTGCTGTGCTTACACAGAAGAGTCCTTAGTCTCTACCGCCTTGCCTCTAGATCTTGTCCTGTACTTTCCACCCTTCTCTCTCATCATGCACCGTTCTTTCTCCTCACAAGTTTCTTTTAAATGTACATATATGTTTGAAATTGCAAAACGAAACCCGTCAAAACGTACCTGTTTCTCTGTGTTGGCCTAAAGGATGAAGCCGCTTTTACTCCTAGGATCTTGCTTGAATATCTCAAGTGCGCCGCAGCCTCCTTTAGTAATTGTATTATACTGCTATTTTAAGATTGTTTTCCACACCAGAAAAGAGTAAACAATAAAAGCGGGCGCTGCACGGAAGTCCGCAGGATTTGAACCTGCGCGGGGAAACCCCAATGGATTTCTAGTCCATCACTCGGCCACGACTACTCCTGAGCAAACGTGTTTCTACTATAAACTTAACACTTTAGCCACACACACTGTCTCCTCCGCCCCTTACTTTATGCCGCTCTGCACCGTTCCCTTTTGGCCCTCCCATGACCCTTGAAAATGCATTCAAAAGTCAGAATCTCTATGGTCTGGCCCAAGTTCCCTAAATGCCATATCCCCTCCCTGCCAAGCTCGGACTAAGTGCCAGGGACAGATCTGTGCTAATAAACCTAGCAAGCGGCCAGGCAGCAGAGCCTCACCTTCACTAGGTTGCACTGGCTTCTGCCAGCTCCAAATTGAAACTGTTAACAGTGTCCTGTTTGGAAGCATGCCTGGGCAGGGGCTGTCTCTATGCAAATCGAGTTGCAGAGGCCTCCTGGGAGCCAATTTCGGCAGGCCATTTTGACAGGCTCCAGAGGAATAAATGGCCGCACGAGTGGTCCGGTAGTTAGTCTAAGCCATATGGCAAAGATTTGGGTGGTGGGCCTTCTGGGCATGTGGCCCTAAGCCTCAGAGGACCGCAGAATGGGTCCCTTCTGCCCAAATAGAGAGGTCTTGGCCGATCGGGGCAGAGAGGACAGGGGCCTCACCACCCTCTGACGGTCCTCCTGGGCGCCCTTCCTCTGCTCTCTGCTGTTGTGGCAGAAAGCTGTGCCTTCAGTCCCCTGGCTTGCACAGGGCAGCAAAAGACTGTACTTTCACTGGGTCGCAGGTAGGGGGCCTCTCCTGAATGCATCTGCCAAGGAAGGTCTAGAAGTGACACGAGAACCCTTGTGCTGACACACAAAAAAGGCTCGGCAGATAGCTTGCGTGCCAGTTGCTCCATCCTCTGTATCCACATGGACCCCTGCCAATATCTGCTGTAAAGATGCAGGCAAGGAAAAGCGCAGGATGGGCTTCTTACAGACGGAGGCGATGCCAGGCGTCGATGGCTCTAGCGGCAACTAGTGTCAGGGTGGAAATATAATCGTGGCCCCCACCCCTAACAGTCAGAGAGTCCTGGATGGGAGTCTTCCCAATGTCTGCTTTATCGTCCATCCTATAATCAACATGCATGTTTACATCTTGTTTTGGGGACATTTCCGAGCAAATTGCAAAATTGCAGCTCAGTTCAAACCGAGGCGTAGTCGGCAGGGTTCGAACCTGCGCGGGGAGACCCCAATGGATTTCGAGTCCGCCACGACTACCCATGAGAGTGAAACTCTCACTCGAAAGATCGTGCTGTGCTTACACAGAAGAGTCCTTACTCTCTACCGCCTTGCCTCTAGATCTTGTCCTGTACTTTCCACCGTTCTCTCTCATCATGCACCGTTCTTTCTCCTCACAAGTTTCTTTTAAATGTACATATATGTTTGAAATTGCAAAACGAAACCCGTCAAAACGTACCAGTTTCTCTGCGTTGGCCTAAAGGATGAAGCCGCTTTTACTCCTAGGATTTTGCTTGAATAGCTCAAGTGCGCCGCAGCCTCCTTTAGTAATTGTATTATACTGCTATTTTAAGATTGTTTTCCACACCAGAAAAGAGTAAACAATAAAAGCGGGCTCTGCACCGTAGTCGGCAGGATTTGAACCTGCGCGGGGAAACCCCAATGGATTTCTAGTCCATCGCCTTAACCACTCGGCCACGACTACTCCTGAGCAAACCTGTTTCTACTATAAACTTAACACTTTAGCCACACACAATGTCTCCTCCGCCCCTTACTTTATGCCGCTCTGCACCGTTCCCTTTTGGCCCTCCCATGACCCTTGAAAATGCATTCAAAAGTCAGAATCTCTATGGTCTGGCCCAAGTTCCCTAAATGCCATATCCCCTCCCTGCCAAGCTCGGACTAAGTGCCAGGGGCAGATCTGTGCTAATAAACCTAGCAAGCGGCCAGGCAGCAGAGCCTCACCTTCACTAGGTTGCACTGGCTTCTGCCAGCTCCAAATTGAAACTGTTAACAGTGTCCTGTTTGGAAGCATGCCTGGGCAGGGGCTGTCTCTATGCAAATCGAGTTGCAGAGGCCTCCTGGGAGCCAATTTCGGCAGGCCATTTTGACAGGCTCCAGAGGAATAAATGGCCGCACAAGTGGTCCGGTAGTTAGTCTAAGCCATATGGCAAAGATTTGGGTGGTGGGCCTTCTGGGCATGTGGCCCTAAGTCTCAGAGGACCGCAGAATGGGTCCCTTCTGCCCATATAGAGAGGTCTTGGCCGATCGGGGCCGAGAGGACAGGGGCCTCACCACCCTCTGACGGTCCTCCTGGGCGCCCTTCCTCTGCTCTCTGCTGTTGTGGCAGAAAGCTGTGCCTTCAGTCCCCTGGCTTGCACAGGGCAGCAAAAGACTGTACTTTCACTGGGTCGCAGGTAGGGGGCCTCTCCTGAATGCATCTGCCAAGGAAGGTCTAGAAGTGACACGAGAACCCTTGTGCTGACACACAAAAAAGGCTCAGCAGATAGCTTGCGTGCCAGTTGCTCCATCCTCTGTATCCACATGGACCCCTCCCAATATCTGCTGTAAAGATGCAGGCAAGGAAAAGCGCAGGATGGGCTTCTTACAGAAGGAGGCGATGCCAGGCGTCGATGGCTCTAGCGGCAACTAGTGTCAGGGTGGAAATATAATCGTGGGCCCCACCCCTAACAGTCAGAGAGTCCTGGATGGGAGTCTTCCCAATGTCTGCTTTATCGTCCATCCTATAATCAACATGCATGTTTACATCTTGTTTTGGGGACATTTCCGAGCAAATCGCAAAATTGCAGCTCAGTTCAAACCGAGACGTAGTCGGCAGGGTTCGAACCTGCGCGGGGAAACCCCAATGGATTTCTAGTCCATCACTCGGCCACGACTACTCCTGAGCAAACCTGTTTCTACTATAAACTTAACACTTTAGCCACACACAATGTCTCCTCCGCCCCTTACTTTATGCCGCTCTGCACCGTTCCCTTTTGGCCCTCCCATGACCCTTGAAAATGCATTCAAAAGTCAGAATCTCTATGGTCTGGCCCAAGTTCCCTAAATGCCATATCCCCTCCCTGCCAAGCTCGGACTAAGTGCCAGGGACAGATCTGTGCTAATAAACCTAGCAAGCGGCCAGGCAGCAGAGCCTCACCTTCACTAGGTTGCACTGGCTTCTGCCAGCTCCAAATTGAAACTGTTAACAGTGTCCTGTTTGGAAGCATGCCTGGGCAGGGGCTGTCTCTATGCAAATCGAGTTGCAGAGGCCTCCTGGGAGCCAATTTCGGCAGGCCATTTTGACAGGCTCCAGAGGAATAAATGGCCGCACGAGTGGTCCGGTAGTTAGTCTAAGCCACATGGCAAATATTTGGGTGGTGGGCCTTCTGGGCATGTGGCCCTAAGTCTCAGAGGACCGCAGAATGGGTCCCTTCTGCCCATATAGAGAGGTCTTGGCCGATCGGGGCCGAGAGGACAGGGGCCTCACCACCCTCTGACGGTCCTCCTGGGCGCCCTTCCTCTGCTCTCTGCTCTCTGCTCTCTGCTCTCTGCTCTCTGCTCTCTGCTCTCTGCTCTCTGCTCTCTGCTCTCTGCTCTCTGCTCTCTGCTCTCTGCTCTCTGCTGTTGCAGCAGAAAGCTGTGCCTTCAGTCCCCTGGCTTGCACAGGGCAGCAAAAGACTGTACTTTCACTGTGTCGCAAGTAGGGGGTCTCTCCTGAATGCATCTGCCAAGGAAGGTCTAGAAGTGACACGAGAACCCTTGTGCTGACACACAAAAAAGGCTCGGCAGATAGCTTGCGTCCCAGTTGCTCCATCCTCTGTATCCACATGGACCCCTCCCGATGTCTGCTGTAAAGATGCAGGCAAGGAAAAGCGCAGGATGGGCTTCTTACAGAAGGAGGCGATGCCAGGCGTCGATGGCTCTAGCGGCAACTAGTGTCAGGGTGGAAATATAATCGTGGCCCCCACCCCTAACAGTCAGTGAGTCCTGGATGGGAGTCTTCCCAATGTCTGCTTTATCGTCCATCCTATAATCAACATGCATGTTTACATCTTGTTTTGGGGACATTTCCGAGCAAATCGCAAAATTGCAGCTCAGTTCAAACCGAGACGTAGTCGGCAGGGTTCGAACCTGCGTGGGGAAACCCCAATGGATTTCAAGTCCATCGCCTTAACCACTCGGTCACGACTACCCATGAGAGTGAAACTCTCACTCGAAAGATTGTGCTGTGCTTACACAGAAGAGTCCTTAGTCTCTATCGCCTTGCCTCTAGATCTTGTCCTGTACTTTCCACCCTTCTCTCTCATCATGCACCGTTCTTTCTCCTCACAAGTTTCTTTTAAATGTACATATATGTTTGAAATTGCAAAACGAAACCCGTCAAAACGTACCAGTTTCTCTGCGTTGGCCTAAAGGATGAAGCCGCTTTTACTCCTAGGATCTTGCTTGAATAGCTCTAGTGCGCCGCAGCCTCCTTTAGTAATTGTATTATACTGCTATTTTAAGATTGTTTTCCACACCAGAAAAGAGTAAACAATAAAAGCGGGCGCTGCACCGTAGTCGGCAGGATTTGAACCTGCGCGGGGAAACCCCAATGGATTTCTAGTCCATCACCTTAACCACTCGGCCACGACTACTCCTGAGCAAACCTGTTTCTACTATAAACTTAACACTTTAGCCACACACAATGTCTCCTCCGCCCCTTACTTTATGCCGCTCTGCACCGTTCCCTTTTGGCCCTCCCATGACCCTTGAAAATGCATTCAAAAGTCAGAATCTCTATGGTCTGGCCCAAGTTCCCTAAATGCCATATCCCCTCCCTGCCAAGCTCGGACTAAGTGCCAGGGACAGATCTGTGCTAATAAACCTAGCAAGCGGCCAGGCAGCAGAGCCTCACCTTCACTAGGTTGCACTGGCTTCTGCCAGCTCCAAATTGAAACTGTTAACAGTGTCCTGTTTGGAAGCATGCCTGGGCAGGGGCTGTCTCTATGCAAATCGAGTTGCAGAGGCCTCCTGGGAGCCAATTTCGGAAGGCCATTTTGACAGGCTCCAGAGGAATAAATGGCCGCACGAGTGGTCCGGTAGTTAGTCTAAGCCATATGGCAAAGATTTGGGTGGTGGGCCTTCTGTGCATGTGGCCCTAAGTCTCAGAGGACCGCGGAATGGGTCCCTTCTGCCCATATAGAGAGGTCTTGGCCGATCGGGGCCGAGAGGACAGGGGCCTCACCACCCTCTGACGGTCCTCCTGGGCGCCCTTCCTCTGCTCTGTGCTGTTGTGGCAGAAAGCTCTTCCTTCAGTCCCCTGGCTTGCACAGGGCAGCAAAAGACTGTACTTTCACTGGGTCACAGGTAGGGGGCCTCTCCTGAATGCATCTGCCAAGGAAGGTCTAGAAGTGACACGAGAACCCTTGTGCTGACACACAAAAAAGGCGCGGCAGATAGCTTGCGTGCCAGTTGCTCCATCCTCTGTATCCACATGGACCCCTCCCAATATCTGCTGTAAAGATGCAGGCAAGGAAAAGCGCAGGATGGGCTTCTTACAGACGGAGGCGATGCCAGGCGTCGATGGCTCTAGCGGCAACTAGTGTCAGGGTGGAAATATAATCGTGGCCCCCACCCCTAACAGTCAGAGAGTCCTGGATGGGAGTCTTCCCAATGTCTGCTTTATCGTCCATCCTATAATCAACATGCATGTTTACATCTTGTTTTGGGGACATTTCCGAGCAAATTGCAAAATTGCAGCTCAGTTCAAAACGAGACGTAGTCGGCAGGGTTCGAACCTGCGCGGGGAAACCCCAATGGATTTCAAGTCCATCGCCTTAACCACTCGGCCACGACTATCCATGAGAGTGAAACTCTCACTCGAAAGATTGTGCTGTGCTTACACAGAAGAGTCCTTAGTCTCTACCGCCTTGCCTCTAGATCTTGTCCTGTACTTTCCACCCTTCTCTCTCATCATGCACCGTTCTTTCTCCTCACAAGTTTCTTTTAAATGTACATATAATTTTGAAATTGCAAAACGAAACCCGTCAAAACGTACCTGTTTCTCTGTGTTGGCCTAAAGGATGAAGCCGCTTTTACTCCTAGGATCTTGCTTGAATATCTCAAGTGCGCCGCAGCCTCCTTTAGTAATTGTATTATACTGCTATTTTAAGATTGTTTTCCACACCAGAAAAGAGTAAACAATAAAAGCGGGCGCTGCACGGAAGTCCGCAGGATTTGAACCTGCGCGGGGAAACCCCAATGGATTTCTAGTCCATCACTCGGCCACGACTACTCCTGAGCAAACCTGTTTCTACTATAAACTTAACACTTTAGCCACACACAATGTCTCCTCCGCCCCTTACTTTATGCCGCTCTGCACCGTTCCCTTTTGGCCCTCCCATGACCCTTGAAAATGCATTCAAAAGTCAGAATCTCTATGGTCTGGCCCAAG
This sequence comes from Ambystoma mexicanum, assembly GCF_040938575.1. Taxonomy (NCBI): domain Eukaryota; kingdom Metazoa; phylum Chordata; class Amphibia; order Caudata; family Ambystomatidae; genus Ambystoma; species Ambystoma mexicanum. The sequence goes on from NC_090926.1 coordinate 1,136,742,927, forward strand.
TTCCTTAAATGCCATATCCCCTCAGTGCCAAGCTCGGACTAAGTGCCAGGGACAGATCTGTGCTCATTAACCTAGCAAGCGGCCAGGCAGCAGAGCCTCACCTTCACTAGGTTGCACTGGCTTCTGCCAGCTCCAAATTGAAACTGTTAACAGTGTCCTGTTCGGAAGCATGCCTGGGCAGGGGCTGTCTCTATGCAAATCGAGTTGCAGAGGCCTCCTGGGAGCCAATTTCGGCAGGCCATTTTGACAGGCTCCAGAGGAATAAATGGCCGCACAAGTGGTCCGGTAGTTAGTCTAAGCCATATGGCAAAGATTTGGGTGGTAGGCCTTCTGGGCATGTGGCCCTAAGTCTCAGAGGACCGCAGAATGGGTCCCTTCTGCCCATATAGAGAGGTCTTGGCCGATCGGGGCCGAGAGGACAGGGGCCTCACCACCCTCTGATGGTCCTCCTGGGCGCCCTTCCTCTGCTCTCTGCTGTTGTGGCAGAAAGCTGTGCCTTCAGTCCCCTGGCTTGCACAGGGCAGCAAAAGACTGTACTTTCACTGGGTCGCAGGTAGGGGGCCTCTCCTGAATGCATCTGCCAAGGAAGGTCTAGAAGTGACACGAGAACCCTTGTGCTGACACACAAAAAAGGCTCGGCAGATAGCTTGCGTGCCAGTTGCTCCATCCTCTGTATCCACATGGACCCCTCCCAATATCTGCTGTAAAGATGCAGGCAAGGAAAAGCGCAGGATGGGCTTCTTACAGACGGAGGCGATGCCAGGCGTCGATGGCTCTAGCGGCAACTAGTGTCAGGGTGGAAATATAATCGTGGCCCCCACCCCTAACAGTCAGAGAGTCCTGGATGGGAGTCTTCCCAATGTCTGCTTTATCGTCCATCCTATAATCAACATGCATGTTTACATCTTGTTTTGGGGACATTTCCGAGCAAATTGCAAAATTGCAGCTCAGTTCAAACCGAGACGTAGTCGGCAGGGTTCGAACCTGCGCGGGGAAACCTCAATGGATTTCAAGTCCATCGCCTTAACCACTCGGCCACGACTACCCATGAGAGTGAAACTCTCACTCGAAAGATTGTGCTGTGCTTACACAGAAGAGTCCTTAGTCTCTACCACCTTGCCTCTAGATCTTGTCCTGTACTTTCCACCCTTCTCTCTCATCATGCACCGTTCTTTCTCCTCACAAGTTTCTTTTAAATGTACATATATGTTTGAAATTGCAAAACGAAACCCGTCAAAACGTACCAGTTTCTCTGCGTTGGCCTAAAGGATGAAGCCGCTTTTACTCCTAGGATCTTGCTTGAATAGCTCAAGTGCGCCACAGCCTCCTTTAGTAATTGTATTATACTGCTATTTTAAAATTGTTTTCCAAACCAGAAAAGAGTAAATAATAAAAGCCGGCGCTGCGCCGTAGTCGGCAGGATTTGAACCTGCGCGGGGAAACCCCAATGGATTTCTAGTCCATCACCTTAACCACTCGGCCACGACTACTCCTGAGCAAACGTGTTTCTACTATAAACTTAACACTTTAGCCACACACACTGTCTCCTCCGCCCCTTACTTTATGCCGCTCTGCACCGTTCCCTTTTGGCCCTCCCATGACCCTTGAAAATGCATTCAAAAGTCAGAATCTCTATGGTCTGGCCCAAGTTCCCTAAATGCCATATCCCCTCCCTGCCAAGCTCGGACTAAGTGCCAGGGACAGATCTGTGCTAATAAACCTAGCAAGCGGCCAGGCAGCAGAGCCTCACCTTCACTAGGTTGCACTGGCTTCTGCCAGCTCCAAATTGAAACTGTTAACAGTGTCCTGTTTGGAAGCATGCCTGGGCAGGGGCTGTCTCTATGCAAATCGAGTTGCAGAGGCCTCCTGGGAGCCAATTTCGGCAGGCCATTTTGACAGGCTCCAGAGGAATAAATGGCCGCACGAGTGGTCCGGTAGTTAGTCTAAGCCATATGGCAAAGATTTGGGTGGTGGGCCTTCTGGGCATGTGGCCCTAAGCCTCAGAGGACCGCAGAATGGGTCCCTTCTGCCCAAATAGAGAGGTCTTGGCCGATCGGGGCAGAGAGGACAGGGGCCTCACCACCCTCTGACGGTCCTCCTGGGCGCCCTTCCTCTGCTCTCTGCTGTTGTGGCAGAAAGCTGTGCCTTCAGTCCCCTGGCTTGCACAGGGCAGCAAAAGACTGTACTTTCACTGGGTCGCAGGTAGGGGGCCTCTCCTGAATGCATCTGCCAAGGAAGGTCTAGAAGTGACACGAGAACCCTTGTGCTGACACACAAAAAAGGCTCGGCAGATAGCTTGCGTGCCAGTTGCTCCATCCTCTGTATCCACATGGACCCCTGCCAATATCTGCTGTAAAGATGCAGGCAAGGAAAAGCGCAGGATGGGCTTCTTACAGACGGAGGCGATGCCAGGCGTCGATGGCTCTAGCGGCAACTAGTGTCAGGGTGGAAATATAATCGTGGCCCCCACCCCTAACAGTCAGAGAGTCCTGGATGGGAGTCTTCCCAATGTCTGCTTTATCGTCCATCCTATAATCAACATGCATGTTTACATCTTGTTTTGGGGACATTTCCGAGCAAATTGCAAAATTGCAGCTCAGTTCAAACCGAGGCGTAGTCGGCAGGGTTCGAACCTGCGCGGGGAGACCCCAATGGATTTCGAGTCCATCGCCTTAACCACTCGGCCACGACTACCCATGAGAGTGAAACTCTCACTCGAAAGATCGTGCTGTGCTTACACAGAAGAGTCCTTACTCTCTACCGCCTTGCCTCTAGATCTTGTCCTGTACTTTCCACCCTTCTCTCTCATCATGCACCGTTCTTTCTCCTCACAAGTTTCTTTTAAATGTACATATATGTTTGAAATTGCAAAACGAAACCCGTCAAAACGTACCAGTTTCTCTGCGTTGGCCTAAAGGATGAAGCCGCTTTTACTCCTAGGATCTTGCTTGAATAGCTCAAGTGCGCCGCAGCCTCCTTTAGTAATTGTATTATACTGCTATTTTAAGATTGTTTTCCACACCAGAAAAGAGTAAACAATAAAAGCGGGCGCTGCACCGTAGTCGGCAGGATTTGAACCTGCGCGGGGAAACCCCAATGGATTTCTAGTCCATCGCCTTAACCACTCGGCCACGACTACTCCTGAGCAAACCTGTTTCTACTATAAACTTAACACTTTAGCCACACACAATGTCTCC
>NC_090926.1:1136761123-1136763623 GCF_040938575.1 Ambystoma mexicanum
CTAAGTGCCAGGGACAGATCTGTGCTAATAAACCTAGCAAGCGGCCAGGCAGCAGAGCCTCACCTTCACTAGGTTGCACTGGCTTCTGCCAGCTCCAAATTGAAACTGTTAACAGTGTCCTGTTTGGAAGCATGCCTGGGCAGGGGCTGTCTCTATGCAAATCGAGTTGCAGAGGCCTCCTGGGAGCCAATTTCGGCAGGCCATTTTGACAGGCTCCAGAGGAATAAATGGCCGCACGAGTGGTCCGGTAGTTAGTCTAAGCCATATGGCAAAGATTTGGGTGGTGGGCCTTCTGGGCATGTGGCCCTAAGCCTCAGAGGACCGCAGAATGGGTCCCTTCTGCCCAAATAGAGAGGTCTTGGCCGATCGGGGCCGAGAGGACAGGGGCCTCACCACCCTCTGACGGTCCTCCTGGGCGCCCTTCCTCTGCTCTTTGCTGTTGTGGCAGAAAGCTGTGCCTTCAGTCCCCTGGCTTGCACAGGGCAGCAAAAGACTGTACTTTCACTGGGTCGCAGGTAGGGGGCCTCTCCTGAATGCATCTGCCAAGGAAGGTCTAGAAGTGACACGAGAACCCTTGTGCTGACACACAAAAAAGGCTCGGCAGATAGCTTGCGTGCCAGTTGCTCCATCCTCTGTATCCACATGGACCCCTGCCAATATCTGCTGTAAAGATGCAGGCAAGGAAAAGCGCAGGATGGGCTTCTTACAGACGGAGGCGATGCCAGGCGTCGATGGCTCTAGCGGCAACTAGTGTCAGGGTGGAAATATAATCGTGGCCCCCACCCCTAACAGTCAGAGAGTCCTGGATGGGAGTCTTCCCAATGTCTGCTTTATCGTCCATCCTATAATCAACATGCATGTTTACATCTTGTTTTGGGGACATTTCCGAGCAAATTGCAAAATTGCAGCTCAGTTCAAACCGAGGCGTAGTCGGCAGGGTTCGAACCTGCGCGGGGAGACCCCAATGGATTTCGAGTCCATCGCCTTAACCACTCGGCCACGACTACCCATGAGAGTGAAACTCTCACTCGAAAGATCGTGCTGTGCTTACACAGAAGAGTCCTTAGTCTCTACCGCCTTGCCTCTAGATCTTGTCCTGTACTTTCCACCCTTCTCTCTCATCATGCACCGTTCTTTCTCCTCACAAGTTTCTTTTAAATGTACATATATGTTTGAAATTGCAAAACGAAACCCGTCAAAACGTACCAGTTTCTCTGCGTTGGCCTAAAGGATGAAGCCGCTTTTACTCCTAGGATCTTGCTTGAATAGCTCAAGTGCGCCGCAGCCTCCTTTAGTAATTGTATTATACTGCTATTTTAAGATTGTTTTCCACACCAGAAAAGAGTAAACAATAAAAGCGGGCGCTGCACCGTAGTCGGCAGGATTTGAACCTGCGCGGGGAAACCCCAATGGATTTCTAGTCCATCGCCTTAACCACTCGGCCACGACTACTCCTGAGCAAACCTGTTTCTACTATAAACTTAACACTTTAGCCACACACAATGTCTCCTCCGCCCCTTACTTTATGCCGCTCTGCACCGTTCCCTTTTGGCCCTCCCATGACCCTTGAAAATGCATTCAAAAGTCAGAATCTCTATGGTCTGGCCCAAGTTCCCTAAATGCCATTTCCCCTCCCTGCCAAGCTCAGACTAAGTGCCAGGGACAGATCTGTGCTAATAAACCTAGCAAGCGGCCAGGCAGCAGAGCCTCACCTTCACTAGGTTGCACTGGCTTCTACCAGCTCCAAATTGAAACTGTTAACAGTGTCCTGTTTGGAAGCATGCCTGGGCAGGGGCTGTCTCTATGCAAATCGAGTTGCAGAGGCCTCCTGGGAGCCAATTTCGGCAGGCCATTTTGACAGGCTCCAGAGGAATAAATGGCCGCACGAGTGGTCCGGTAGTTAGTCTAAGCCATATGGCAAAGATTTGGGTGGTGGGCCTTCTGGGCATGTGGCCCTAAGCCTCAGAGGACCGCAGAATGGGTCCCTTCTGCCCAAATAGAGAGGTCTTGGCCGATCGGGGCCGATCGGGGCTGAGAGGACAGGGGTCTCACCACCCTCTGACGGTCCTCCTGGGCGCCCTTCCTCTGCTCTCTGCTGTTGTGGCAGAAAGCTGTGCCTTCAGTCCCCTAGCTTGCACAGGGCAGCAAAAGACTGTACTTTCACTGTGTCGCAGGTAGGGGGCCTCTCCTGAATGCATCTGCCAAGGAAGGTCTAGAAGTGACACGAGAACCCTTGTGCTGACACACAAAAAAGGCTCGGCAGATAGCTTGCGTGCCAGTTGCTCCATCCTCTGTATCCACATGGACCCCTGCCAATATCTGCTGTAAAGATGCAGGCAAGGAAAAGCGCAGGATGGGCTTCTTACAGACGGAGGCGATGCCAGGCGTCGATGGCTCTAGCGGCAACTAGTGTCAGGGTGGAAATATAATCGTGGCCCCCACCCCTAACAGTCAGAGAGTCCTGGATGGGAGTCTTCCCAATGTCTGCTTTATCGTCCAT
>NC_090926.1:1136933623-1136936123 GCF_040938575.1 Ambystoma mexicanum
AATTGCAAAACGAAACCCGTCAAAACGTACCAGTTTCTCTGCGTTGGCCTAAAGGATGAAGCCGCTTTTACTCCTAGGATCTTGCTTGAATAGCTCAAGTGCGCCGCAGCCTCCTTTAGTAATTGTATTATACTGCTATTTTAAGATTGTTTTCCACACCAGAAAAGAGTAAACAATAAAAGCGGGCTCTGCACCGTAGTCGGCAGGATTTGAACCTGCGCGGGGAAACCCCAATGGATTTCTAGTCCATCGCCTTAACCACTCGGCCACGACTACTCCTGAGCAAACCTGTTTCTACTATAAACTTAACACTTTAGCCACACACAATGTCTCCTCCGCCCCTTACTTTATGCCGCTCTGCACCGTTCCCTTTTGGCCCTCCCATGACCCTTGAAAATGCATTCAAAAGTCAGAATCTCTATGGTCTGGCCCAAGTTCCCTAAATGCCATTTCCCCTCCCTGCCAAGCTCAGACTAAGTGCCAGGGACAGATCTGTGCTAATAAACCTAGCAAGCGGCCAGGCAGCAGAGCCTCACCTTCACTAGGTTGCACTGGCTTCTGCCAGCTCCAAATTGAAACTGTTAACAGTGTCCTGTTTGGAAGCATGCCTGGGCAGGGGCTGTCTCTATGCAAATCGAGTTGCAGAGGCCTCCTGGGAGCCAATTTCGGCAGGCCATTTTGACAGGCTCCAGAGGAATAAATGGCCGCACGAGTGGTCCGGTAGTTAGTCTAAGCCATATGGCAAAGATTTGGTTGGTGGGCCTTCTGGGCATGTGGCCCTAAGCCTCAGAGGACCGCAGAATGGGTCCCTTCTGCCCAAATAGAGAGGTCTTGGCCGATCGGGGCCGAGAGGACAGGGGCCTCACCACCCTCTGACGGTCCTCCTGGGCGCCCTTCCTCTGCTCTCTGCTGTTGTGGCAGAAAGCTGTGCCTTCAGTCCCCTGGCTTGCACAGGGCAGCAAAAGACTGTACTTTCACTGGGTCGCAGGTAGGGGGCCTCTCCTGAATGCATCTGCCAAGGAAGGTCTAGAAGTGACACGAGAACCCTTGTGCTGACACACAAAAAAGGCTCGGCAGATAGCTTGCGTGCCAGTTGCTCCATCCTCTGTATCCACATGGACCCCTCCCAATATCTGCTGTAAAGATGCAGGCAAGGAAAAGCGCAGGATGGGCTTCTTACAGACGGAGGCGATGCCAGGCGTCGATGGCTCTAGCGGCAACTAGTGTCAGGGTGGAAATATAATCGTGGCCCCCACCCCTAACAGTCAGAGAGTCCTGGATGGGAGTCTTCCCAATGTCTGCTTTATCGTCCATCCTATAATCAACATGCATGTTTACATCTTGTTTTGGGGACATTTCCGAGCAAATTGCAAAATTGCAGCTCAGTTCAAACCGAGGCGTAGTCGGCAGGGTTCGAACCTGCGCGGGGAGACCCCAATGGATTTCGAGTCCGCCACGACTACCCATGAGAGTGAAACTCTCACTCGAAAGATCGTGCTGTGCTTACACAGAAGAGTCCTTAGTCTCTACCGCCTTGCCTCTAGATCTTGTCCTGTACTTTCCACCCTTCTCTCTCATCATACACCGTTCTTTCTCCTCACAAGTTTCTTTTAAATGTACATATATGTTTGAAATTGCAAAACGAAACCCGTCAAAACGTACCAGTTTCTCTGCGTTGGCCTAAAGAATGAAGCCGCTTTTACTCCTAGGATCTTGCTTGAATAGCTCAAGTGCGCCGCAGCCTCCTTTAGTAATTGTATTATACTGCTATTTTAAGATTGTTTTCCACACCAGAAAAGAGTAAACAATAAAAGCGGGCTCTGCACCGTAGTCGGCAGGATTTGAACCTGCGCGGGGAAACCCCAATGGATTTCTAGTCCATCGCCTTAACCACTCGGCCACGACTACTCCTGAGCAAACCTGTTTCTACTATAAACTTAACACTTTAGCCACACACAATGTCTCCTCCGCCCCTTACTTTATGCCGCTCTGCACCGTTCCCTTTTGGCCCTCCCATGACCCTTGAAAATGCATTCAAAAGTCAGAATCTCTATGGTCTGGCCCAAGTTCCCTAAATGCCATTTCCCCTCCCTGCCAAGCTCAGACTAAGTGCCAGGGACAGATCTGTGCTAATAAACCTAGCAAGCGGCCAGGCAGCAGAGCCTCACCTTCACTAGGTTGCACTGGCTTCTGCCAGCTCCAAATTGAAACTGTTAACAGTGTCCTGTTTGGAAGCATGCCTGGGCAGGGGCTGTCTCTATGCAAATCGAGTTGCAGAGGCCTCCTGGGAGCCAATTTCGGCAGGCCATTTTGACAGGCTCCAGAGGAATAAATGGCCGCACGAGTGGTCCGGTAGTTAGTCTAAGCCATATGGCAAAGATTTGGGTGGTGGGCCTTCTGGGCATGTGGCCCTAAGCCTCAGAGGACCGCAGAATGGGTCCCTTCTGCCCAAATAGAGAGGTCTTGGCCGATCGGGGCCGATCGGGGCTGAGAGGACAGG
>NC_090926.1:1136938623-1136941123 GCF_040938575.1 Ambystoma mexicanum
GATCTTGCTTGAATAGCTCAAGTGCGCCGCAGCCTCCTTTAGTAATTGTATTATACTGCTATTTTAAGATTGTTTTCCACACCAGAAAAGAGTAAACAATAAAAGCGGGCTCTGCACCGTAGTCGGCAGGATTTGAACCTGCGCGGGGAAACCCCAATGGATTTCTAGTCCATCGCCTTAACCACTCGGCCACGACTACTCCTGAGCAAACCTGTTTCTACTATAAACTTAACACTTTAGCCACACACAATGTCTCCTCCGCCCCTTACTTTATGCCGCTCTGCACCGTTCCCTTTTGGCCCTCCCATGACCCTTGAAAATGCATTCAAAAGTCAGAATCTCTATGGTCTGGCCCAAGTTCCCTAAATGCCATTTCCCCTCCCTGCCAAGCTCAGACTAAGTGCCAGGGACAGATCTGTGCTAATAAACCTAGCAAGCGGCCAGGCAGCAGAGCCTCACCTTCACTAGGTTGCACTGGCTTCTGCCAGCTCCAAATTGAAACTGTTAACAGTGTCCTGTTTGGAAGCATGCCTGGGCAGGGGCTGTCTCTATGCAAATCGAGTTGCAGAGGCCTCCTGGGAGCCAATTTCGGCAGGCCATTTTGACAGGCTCCAGAGGAATAAATGGCCGCACGAGTGGTCCGGTAGTTAGTCTAAGCCATATGGCAAAGATTTGGTTGGTGGGCCTTCTGGGCATGTGGCCCTAAGCCTCAGAGGACCGCAGAATGGGTCCCTTCTGCCCAAATAGAGAGGTCTTGGCCGATCGGGGCCGAGAGGACAGGGGCCTCACCACCCTCTGACGGTCCTCCTGGGCGCCCTTCCTCTGCTCTCTGCTGTTGTGGCAGAAAGCTGTGCCTTCAGTCCCCTGGCTTGCACAGGGCAGCAAAAGACTGTACTTTCACTGGGTCGCAGGTAGGGGGCCTCTCCTGAATGCATCTGCCAAGGAAGGTCTAGAAGTGACACGAGAACCCTTGTGCTGACACACAAAAAAGGCTCGGCAGATAGCTTGCGTGCCAGTTGCTCCATCCTCTGTATCCACATGGACCCCTCCCAATATCTGCTGTAAAGATGCAGGCAAGGAAAAGCGCAGGATGGGCTTCTTACAGACGGAGGCGATGCCAGGCGTCGATGGCTCTAGCGGCAACTAGTGTCAGGGTGGAAATATAATCGTGGCCCCCACCCCTAACAGTCAGAGAGTCCTGGATGGGAGTCTTCCCAATGTCTGCTTTATCGTCCATCCTATAATCAACATGCATGTTTACATCTTGTTTTGGGGACATTTCCGAGCAAATTGCAAAATTGCAGCTCAGTTCAAACCGAGGCGTAGTCGGCAGGGTTCGAACCTGCGCGGGGAGACCCCAATGGATTTCGAGTCCGCCACGACTACCCATGAGAGTGAAACTCTCACTCGAAAGATCGTGCTGTGCTTACACAGAAGAGTCCTTAGTCTCTACCGCCTTGCCTCTAGATCTTGTCCTGTACTTTCCACCCTTCTCTCTCATCATACACCGTTCTTTCTCCTCACAAGTTTCTTTTAAATGTACATATATGTTTGAAATTGCAAAACGAAACCCGTCAAAACGTACCAGTTTCTCTGCGTTGGCCTAAAGAATGAAGCCGCTTTTACTCCTAGGATCTTGCTTGAATAGCTCAAGTGCGCCGCAGCCTCCTTTAGTAATTGTATTATACTGCTATTTTAAGATTGTTTTCCACACCAGAAAAGAGTAAACAATAAAAGCGGGCTCTGCACCGTAGTCGGCAGGATTTGAACCTGCGCGGGGAAACCCCAATGGATTTCTAGTCCATCGCCTTAACCACTCGGCCACGACTACTCCTGTGCAAACCTGTTTCTACTATAAACTTAACACTTTAGCCACACACAATGTCTCCTCCGCCCCTTACTTTATGCCGCTCTGCACCGTTCCCTTTTGGCCCTCCCATGACCCTTGAAAATGCATTCAAAAGTCAGAATCTCTATGGTCTGGCCCAAGTTCCCTAAATGCCATTTCCCCTCCCTGCCAAGCTCAGACTAAGTGCCAGGGACAGATCTGTGCTAATAAACCTAGCAAGCGGCCAGGCAGCAGAGCCTCACCTTCACTAGGTTGCACTGGCTTCTGCCAGCTCCAAATTGAAACTGTTAACAGTGTCCTGTTTGGAAGCATGCCTGGGCAGGGGCTGTCTCTATGCAAATCGAGTTGCAGAGGCCTCCTGGGAGCCAATTTCGGCAGGCCATTTTGACAGGCTCCAGAGGAATAAATGGCCGCACGAGTGGTCCGGTAGTTAGTCTAAGCCATATGGCAAAGATTTGGGTGGTGGGCCTTCTGGGCATGTGGCCCTAAGCCTCAGAGGACCGCAGAATGGGTCCCTTCTGCCCAAATAGAGAGGTCTTGGCCGATCGGGGCCGATCGGGGCTGAGAGGACAGGGGTCTCACCACCCTCTGACGGTCCTCCTGGGCGCCCTTCCTCTGCTCTCTGCTGTTGTGGCAGAAAGCTGTGCCTTC
>NC_090926.1:1136981123-1136983623 GCF_040938575.1 Ambystoma mexicanum
CACCTTCACTAGGTTGCACTGGCTTCTGCCAGCTCCAAATTGAAACTGTTAACAGTGTCCTGTTTGGAAGCATGCCTGGGCAGGGGCTGTCTCTATGCAAATCGAGTTGCAGAGGCCTCCTGGGAGCCAATTTCGGCAGGCCATTTTGACAGGCTCCAGAGGAATAAATGGCCGCACGAGTGGTCCGGTAGTTAGTCTAAGCCATATGGCAAAGATTTGGTTGGTGGGCCTTCTGGGCATGTGGCCCTAAGCCTCAGAGGACCGCAGAATGGGTCCCTTCTGCCCAAATAGAGAGGTCTTGGCCGATCGGGGCCGAGAGGACAGGGGCCTCACCACCCTCTGACGGTCCTCCTGGGCGCCCTTCCTCTGCTCTCTGCTGTTGTGGCAGAAAGCTGTGCCTTCAGTCCCCTGGCTTGCACAGGGCAGCAAAAGACTGTACTTTCACTGGGTCGCAGGTAGGGGGCCTCTCCTGAATGCATCTGCCAAGGAAGGTCTAGAAGTGACACGAGAACCCTTGTGCTGACACACAAAAAAGGCTCGGCAGATAGCTTGCGTGCCAGTTGCTCCATCCTCTGTATCCACATGGACCCCTCCCAATATCTGCTGTAAAGATGCAGGCAAGGAAAAGCGCAGGATGGGCTTCTTACAGACGGAGGCGATGCCAGGCGTCGATGGCTCTAGCGGCAACTAGTGTCAGGGTGGAAATATAATCGTGGCCCCCACCCCTAACAGTCAGAGAGTCCTGGATGGGAGTCTTCCCAATGTCTGCTTTATCGTCCATCCTATAATCAACATGCATGTTTACATCTTGTTTTGGGGACATTTCCGAGCAAATTGCAAAATTGCAGCTCAGTTCAAACCGAGGCGTAGTCGGCAGGGTTCGAACCTGCGCGGGGAGACCCCAATGGATTTCGAGTCCGCCACGACTACCCATGAGAGTGAAACTCTCACTCGAAAGATCGTGCTGTGCTTACACAGAAGAGTCCTTAGTCTCTACCGCCTTGCCTCTAGATCTTGTCCTGTACTTTCCACCCTTCTCTCTCATCATACACCGTTCTTTCTCCTCACAAGTTTCTTTTAAATGTACATATATGTTTGAAATTGCAAAACGAAACCCGTCAAAACGTACCAGTTTCTCTGCGTTGGCCTAAAGAATGAAGCCGCTTTTACTCCTAGGATCTTGCTTGAATAGCTCAAGTGCGCCGCAGCCTCCTTTAGTAATTGTATTATACTGCTATTTTAAGATTGTTTTCCACACCAGAAAAGAGTAAACAATAAAAGCGGGCTCTGCACCGTAGTCGGCAGGATTTGAACCTGCGCGGGGAAACCCCAATGGATTTCTAGTCCATCGCCTTAACCACTCGGCCACGACTACTCCTGAGCAAACCTGTTTCTACTATAAACTTAACACTTTAGCCACACACAATGTCTCCTCCGCCCCTTACTTTATGCCGCTCTGCACCGTTCCCTTTTGGCCCTCCCATGACCCTTGAAAATGCATTCAAAAGTCAGAATCTCTATGGTCTGGCCCAAGTTCCCTAAATGCCATTTCCCCTCCCTGCCAAGCTCAGACTAAGTGCCAGGGACAGATCTGTGCTAATAAACCTAGCAAGCGGCCAGGCAGCAGAGCCTCACCTTCACTAGGTTGCACTGGCTTCTGCCAGCTCCAAATTGAAACTGTTAACAGTGTCCTGTTTGGAAGCATGCCTGGGCAGGGGCTGTCTCTATGCAAATCGAGTTGCAGAGGCCTCCTGGGAGCCAATTTCGGCAGGCCATTTTGACAGGCTCCAGAGGAATAAATGGCCGCACGAGTGGTCCGGTAGTTAGTCTAAGCCATATGGCAAAGATTTGGGTGGTGGGCCTTCTGGGCATGTGGCCCTAAGCCTCAGAGGACCGCAGAATGGGTCCCTTCTGCCCAAATAGAGAGGTCTTGGCCGATCGGGGCCGATCGGGGCTGAGAGGACAGGGGTCTCACCACCCTCTGACGGTCCTCCTGGGCGCCCTTCCTCTGCTCTCTGCTGTTGTGGCAGAAAGCTGTGCCTTCAGTCCCCTAGCTTGCACAGGGCAGCAAAAGACTGTACTTTCACTGTGTCGCAGGTAGGGGGCCTCTCCTGAATGCATCTGCCAAGGAAGGTCTAGAAGTGACACGAGAACCCTTGTGCTGACACACAAAAAAGGCTCGGCAGATAGCTTGCGTGCCAGTTGCTCCATCCTCTGTATCCACATGGACCCCTGCCAATATCTGCTGTAAAGATGCAGGCAAGGAAAAGCGCAGGATGGGCTTCTTACAGACGGAGGCGATGCCAGGCGTCGATGGCTCTAGCGGCAACTAGTGTCAGGGTGGAAATATAATCGTGGCCCCCACCCCTAACAGTCAGAGAGTCCTGGATGGGAGTCTTCCCAATGTCTGCTTTATCGTCCATCCTATAATCAACATGCATGTTTACATCTTGTTTTGGGGACATTTCCGAGCAAATTGCAAAATTGCAGCTCAGTTCAA
>NC_090926.1:1137068623-1137071123 GCF_040938575.1 Ambystoma mexicanum
CTATGCAAATCGAGTTGCAGAGGCCTCCTGGGAGCCAATTTCGGCAGGCCATTTTGACAGGCTCCAGAGGAATAAATGGCCGCACGAGTGGTCCGGTAGTTAGTCTAAGCCATATGGCAAAGATTTGGGTGGTGGGCCTTCTGGGCATGTGGCCCTAAGCCTCAGAGGACCGCAGAATGGGTCCCTTCTGCCCAAATAGAGAGGTCTTGGCCGATCGGGGCCGAGAGGACAGGGGCCTCACCACCCTCTGACGGTCCTCCTGGGCGCCCTTCCTCTGCTCTCTGCTGTTGTGGCAGAAAGCTGTGCCTTCAGTCCCCTGGCTTGCACAGGGCAGCAAAAGACTGTACTTTCACTGGGTCGCAGGTAGGGGGCCTCTCCTGAATGCATCTGCCAAGGAAGGTCTAGAAGTGACACGAGAACCCTTGTGCTGACACACAAAAAAGGCTCGGCAGATAGCTTGCGTGCCAGTTGCTCCATCCTCTGTATCCACATGGACCCCTCCCAATATCTGCTGTAAAGATGCAGGCAAGGAAAAGCGCAGGATGGGCTTCTTACAGACGGAGGCGATGCCAGGCATCGATGGCTCTAGCGGCAACTAGTGTCAGGGTGGAAATATAATCGTGGCCCCCACCCCTAACAGTCAGAGAGTCCTGGATGGGAGTCTTCCCAATGTCTGCTTTATCGTCCATCCTATAATCAACATGCATGTTTACATCTTGTTTTGGGGACATTTCCGAGCAAATTGCAAAATTGCAGCTCAGTTCAAACCGAGGCGTAGTCGGCAGGGTTCGAACCTGCGCGGGGAGACCCCAATGGATTTCGAGTCCATCGCCTTAACCACTCGGCCACGACTACCCATGAGAGTGAAACTCTCACTCGAAAGATCGTGCTGTGCTTACACAGAAGAGTCCTTAGTCTCTACCGCCTTGCCTCTAGATCTTGTCCTGTACTTTCCACCCTTCTCTCTCATCATGCATCGTTCTTTCTCCTCACAAGTTTCTTTTAAATGTACATATATGTTTGAAATTGCAAAACGAAACCCGTCAAAACGTACCAGTTTCTCTGCGTTGGCCTAAAGGATGAAGCCGCTTTTACTCCTAGGATCTTGCTTGAATAGCTCAAGTGCGCCGCAGCCTCCTTTAGTAATTGTATTATACTGCTATTTTAAGATTGTTTTCCACACCAGAAAAGAGTAAACAATAAAAGCGGGCGCTGCACCGTAGTCGGCAGGATTTGAACCTGCGCGGGGAAACCCCAATGGATTTCTAGTCCATCGCCTTAACCACTCGGCCACGACTACTCCTGAGCAAATCTGTTTCTACTATAAACTTAACACTTTAGCCACACACAATGTCTCCTCCGCCCCTTACTTTATGCCGCTCTGCACCGTTCCCTTTTGGCCCTCCCATGACCCTTGAAAATGCATTCAAAAGTCAGAATCTCTATGGTCTGGCCCAAGTTCCCTAAATGCCATATCCCCTCCCTGCCAAGCTCAGACTAAGTGCCAGGGACAGATCTGTGCTAATAAACCTAGCAAGCGGCCAGGCAGCAGAGCCTCACCTTCACTAGGTTGCACTGGCTTCTGCCAGCTCCAAATTGAAACTGTTAACAGTGTCCTGTTTGGAAGCATGCCTGGGCAGGGGCTGTCTCTATGCAAATCGAGTTGCAGAGGCCTCCTGGGAGCCAATTTCGGCAGGCCATTTTGACAGGCTCCAGAGGAATAAATGGCCGCACGAGTGGTCCGGTAGTTAGTCTAAGCCATATGGCAAAGATTTGGGTGGTGGGCCTTCTGGGCATGTGGCCCTAAGCCTCAGAGGACCGCAGAATGGGTCCCTTCTGCCCAAATAGAGAGGTCTTGGCCGATCGGGGCCGAGAGGACAGGGGCCTCACCACCCTCTGACGGTCCTCCTGGGCGCCCTTCCTCTGCTCTCTGCTGTTGTGGCAGAAAGCTGTGCCTTCAGTCCCCTGGCTTGCACAGGGCAGCAAAAGACTGTACTTTCACTGGGTCGCAGGTAGGGGGCCTCTCCTGAATGCATCTGCCAAGGAAGGTCTAGAAGTGACACGAGAACCCTTGTGCTGACACACAAAAAAGGCTCGGCAGATAGCTTGCGTGCCAGTTGCTCCATCCTCTGTATCCACATGGACCCCTCCCAATATCTGCTGTAAAGATGCAGGCAAGGAAAAGCTTCTTACAGACGGAGGCGATGCCAGGCGTCGATGGCTCTAGCGGCAACTAGTGTCAGGGTGGAAATATAATCGTGGCCCCCACCCCTAACAGTCAGAGAGTCCTGGATGGGAGTCTTCCCAATGTCTGCTTTATCGTCCATCCTATAATCAACATGCATGTTTACATCTTGTTTTGGGGACATTTCCAAGCAAATTGCAGCTCAGTTCAAACCGAGGCGTAGTCGGCAGGGTTCGAACCTGCGCGGGGAGACCCCAATGGATTTCGAGTCCATCGCCTTAACCACTCGGCCACGACTACCCATGAGAGTGAAAC
>NC_090926.1:1137083623-1137086123 GCF_040938575.1 Ambystoma mexicanum
GACCGCAGAATGGGTCCCTTCTGCCCAAATAGAGAGGTCTTGGCCGATCGGGGCCGAGAGGACAGGGGCCTCACCACCCTCTGACGGTCCTCCTGGGCGCCCTTCCTCTGCTCTCTGCTGTTGTGGCAGAAAGCTGTGCCTTCAGTCCCCTGGCTTGCACAGGGCAGCAAAAGACTGTACTTTCACTGGGTCGCAGATAGGGGGCCTCTCCTGAATGCATCTGCCAAGGAAGGTCTAGAAGTGACACGAGAACCCTTGTGCTGACACACAAAAAAGGCTCGGCAGATAGCTTGCGTGCCAGTTGCTCCATCCTCTGTATCCACATGGACCCCTCCCAATATCTGCTGTAAAGATGCAGGCAAGGAAAAGCGCAGGATGGGCTTCTTACAGACGGAGGCGATGCCAGGCGTCGATGGCTCTAGCGGCAACTAGTGTCAGGGTGGAAATATAATCGTGGCCCCCACCCCTAACAGTCAGAGAGTCCTGGATGGGAGTCTTCCCAATGTCTGCTTTATCGTCCATCCTATAATCAACATGCATGTTTACATCTTGTTTTGGGGACATTTCCGAGCAAATTGCAAAATTGCAGCTCAGTTCAAACCGAGGCGTAGTCGGCAGGGTTCGAACCTGCGCGGGGAGACCCCAATGGATTTCGAGTCCATCGCCTTAACCACTCGGCCACGACTACCCATGAGAGTGAAACTCTCACTCGAAAGATCGTGCTGTGCTTACACAGAAGAGTCCTTAGTCTCTACCGCCTTGCCTCTAGATCTTGTCCTGTACTTTCCACCCTTCTCTCTCATCATGCACCGTTCTTTCTCCTCACAAGTTTCTTTTAAATGTACATATATGTTTGAAATTGCAAAACGAAACCCGTCAAAACGTACCAGTTTCTCTGCGTTGGCCTAAAGGATGAAGCCGCTTTTACTCCTAGGATCTTGCTTGAATAGCTCAAGTGCGCCGCAGCCTCCTTTAGTAATTGTATTATACTGCTATTTTAAGATTGTTTTCCACACCAGAAAAGAGTAAACAATAAAAGCGGGCGCTGCACCGTAGTCGGCAGGATTTGAACCTGCGCGGGGAAACCCCAATGGATTTCTAGTCCATCGCCTTAACCACTCGGCCACGACTACTCCTGAGCAAACCTGTTTCTACTATAAACTTAACACTTTAGCCACACACAATGTCTCCTCCGCCCCTTACTTTATGCCGCTCTGCACCGTTCCCTTTTGGCTCTCCCATGACCCTTGAAAATGCATTCAAAAGTCAGAATCTCTATGGTCTGGCCCAAGTTCCCTAAATGCCATTTCCCCTCCCTGCCAAGCTCAGACTAAGTGCCAGGGACAGATCTGTGCTAATAAACCTAGCAAGCGGCCAGGCAGCAGAGCCTCACCTTCACTAGGTTGCACTGGCTTCTGCCAGCTCCAAATTGAAACTGTTAACAGTGTCCTGTTTGGAAGCATGCCTGGGCAGGGGCTGTCTCTATGCAAATCGAGTTGCAGAGGCCTCCTGGGAGCCAATTTCGGCAGGCCATTTTGACAGGCTCCAGAGGAATAAATGGCCGCACGAGTGGTCCGGTAGTTAGTCTAAGCCATATGGCAAAGATTTGGGTGGTGGGCCTTCTGGGCATGTGGCCCTAAGCCTCAGAGGACCGCAGAATGGGTCCCTTCTGCCCAAATAGAGAGGTCTTGGCCGATCGGGGCCGATCGGGGCTGAGAGGACAGGGGTCTCACCACCCTCTGACGGTCCTCCTGGGCGCCCTTCCTCTGCTCTCTGCTGTTGTGGCAGAAAGCTGTGCCTTCAGTCCCCTAGCTTGCACAGGGCAGCAAAAGACTGTACTTTCACTGTGTCGCAGGTAGGGGGCCTCTCCTGAATGCATCTGCCAAGGAAGGTCTAGAAGTGACACGAGAACCCTTGTGCTGACACACAAAAAAGGCTCGGCAGATAGCTTGCGTGCCAGTTGCTCCATCCTCTGTATCCACATGGACCCCTGCCAATATCTGCTGTAAAGATGCAGGCAAGGAAAAGCGCAGGATGGGCTTCTTACAGACGGAGGCGATGCCAGGCGTCGATGGCTCTGGCGGCAACTAGTGTCAGGGTGGAAATATAATCGTGGCCCCCACCCCTAACAGTCAGAGAGTCCTGGATGGGAGTCTTCCCAATGTCTGCTTTATCGTCCATCCTATAATCAACATGCATGTTTACATCTTGTTTTGGGGACATTTCCGAGCAAATTGCAGCTCAGTTCAAACCGAGGCGTAGTCGGCAGGGTTCGAACCTGCGCGGGGAGACCCCAATGGATTTCGAGTCCATCGCCTTAACCACTCGGCCACGACTACCCATGAGAGTGAAACTCTCACTCGAAAGATCGTGCTGTGCTTACACAGAAGAGTCCTTAGTCTCTACCGCCTTGCCTCTAGATCTTGTCCTGTACTTTCCACCCTTCTCTCTCATCATGCACCGTTCTTTCTCCTCACAAGTTTCTTTTAAATGTACATAT
>NC_090926.1:1137128623-1137131123 GCF_040938575.1 Ambystoma mexicanum
TACAGACGGAGGCGATGCCAGGCGTCGATGGCTCTAGCGGCAACTAGTGTCAGGGTGGAAATATAATCGTGGCCCCCACCCCTAACAGTCAGAGAGTCCTGGATGGGAGTCTTCCCAATGTCTGCTTTATCGTCCATCCTATAATCAACATGCATGTTTACATCTTGTTTTGGGGACATTTCCGAGCAAATTGCAAAATTGCAGCTCAGTTCAAACCGAGACGTAGTCGGCAGGGTTCGAACCTGCGCGGGGAAACCCCATTGGATTTCAAGTCCATCGCCTTAACCACTCGGCCACGACTACCCATGAGAGTGAAACTCTCACTCGAAAGATTGTGCTGTGCTTACACAGAAGAGTCCTTAGTCTCTACCGCCTTGCCTCTAGATCTTGTCCTGTACTTTCCACCCTTCTCTCTCATCATGCACCGTTCTTTCTCCTCACAAGTTTCTTTTAAATGTACATATATGTTTGAAATTGCAAAACGAAACCCGTCAAAACGTACCAGTTTCTCTGCGTTGGCCTAAAGGATGAAGCCGCTTTTACTCCTAGGATCTTGCTTGAATAGCTCAAGTGCGCCGCAGCCTCCTTTAGTAATTGTATTATACTGCTATTTTAAGATTGTTTTCCACACCAGAAAAGAGTAAACAATAAAAGCGGGCGCTGCACCGTAGTCGGCAGGATTTGAACCTGCGCGGGGAAACCCCAATGGATTTCTAGTCCATCGCCTTAACCACTCGGCCACGACTACTCCTGAGCAAACCTGTTTCTACTATAAACTTAACACTTTAGCCACACACAATGTCTCCTCCGCCCCTTACTTTATGCCGCTCTGCACCGTTCCCTTTTGGCCCTCCCATGACCCTTGAAAATGCATTCAAAAGTCAGAATCTCTATGGTCTGGCCCAAGTTCCCTAAATGCCATATCCCCTCCCTGCCAAGCTCGGACTAAGTGCCAGGGACAGATCTGTGCTAATAAACCTAGCAAGCGGCCAGGCAGCAGAGCCTCACCTTCGCTAGGTTGCACTGGCTTCTGCCAGCTCCAAATTGAAACTGTTAACAGTGTCCTGTTTGGAAGCATGCCTGGGCAGGGGCTGTCTCTATGCAAATCGAGTTGCAGAGGCCTCCTGGGAGCCAATTTCGGCAGGCCATTTTGACAGGCTCCAGAGGAATAAATGACCGCACGAGTGGTCCGGTAGTTAGTCTAAGCCATATGGCAAAGATTTGGGTGGTGGGCCTTCTGGGCATGTGGCCCTAAGCCTCAGAGGACCGCAGAATGGGTCCCTTCTGCCCAAATAGAGAGGTCTTGGCCGATCGGGGCCGAGAGGACAGGGGCCTCACCACCCTCTGACGGTCCTCCTGGGCGCCCTTCCTCTGCTCTCTGCTGTTGTGGCAGAAAGCTGTGCCTTCAGTCCCCTAGCTTGCACAGGGCAGCAAAAGACTGTACTTTCACTGTGTCGCAGGTAGGGGGCCTCTCCTGAATGCATCTGCCAAGGAAGGTCTAGAAGTGACACGAGAACCCTTGTGCTGACACACAAAAAAGGCTCGGCAGATAGCTTGCGTGCCAGTTGCTCCATCCTCTGTATCCACATGGACCCCTCCCAATATCTGCTGTAAAGATGCAGGCAAGGAAAAGCGCAGGATGGGCTTCTTACAGACGGAGGCGATGCCAGGCGTCGATGGCTCTAGCGGCAACTAGTGTCAGGGTGGAAATATAATCGTGGCCCCCACCCCTAACAGTCAGAGAGTCCTGGATGGGAGTCTTCCCAATGTCTGCTTTATCGTCCATCCTATAATCAACATGCATGTTTACATCTTGTTTTGGGGACATTTCCGAGCAAATTGCAAAATTGCAGCTCAGTTCAAACCGAGGCGTAGTCGGCAGGGTTCGAACCTGCGCGGGGAGACCCCAATGGATTTCGAGTCCATCGCCTTAACCACTCGGCCACGACTACCCATGAGAGTGAAACTCTCACTCGAAAGATCGTGCTGTGCTTACACAGAAGAGTCCTTAGTCTCTACCGCCTTGCCTCTAGATCTTGTCCTGTACTTTCCACCCTTCTCTCTCATCATGCACCGTTCTTTCTCCTCACAAGTTTCTTTTAAATGTACATATATGTTTGAAATTGCAAAACGAAACCCGTCAAAACGTACCAGTTTCTCTGCGTTGGCCTAAAGGATGAAGCCGCTTTTACTCCTAGGATCTTGCTTGAATAGCTCAAGTGCGCCGCAGCCTCCTTTAGTAATTGTATTATACTGCTATTTTAAGATTGTTTTCCACACCAGAAAAGAGTAAACAATAAAAGCGGGCGCTGCACCGTAGTCGGCAGGATTTGAACCTGCGCAGGGAAACCCCAATGGATTTCTAGTCCATCGCCTTAACCACTCGGCCACGACTACTCCTGAGCAAACCTGTTTCTACTATAAACTTAACACTTTAGCCACACACAATGTCTCCTCCGCCCCTTACTTTATGCCGCTCTGCACCGTTCCCTTTTGGCCC
>NC_090926.1:1137156123-1137158623 GCF_040938575.1 Ambystoma mexicanum
ACAGTGTCCTGTTTGGAAGCATGCCTGGGCAGGGGCTGTCTCTATGCAAATCGAGTTGCAGAGGCCTCCTGGGAGCCAATTTCGGCAGGCCATTTTGACAGGCTCCAGAGGAATAAATGGCCGCACGAGTGGTCCGGTAGTTAGTCTAAGCCATATGGCAAAGATTTGGGTGGTGGGCCTTCTGGGCATGTGGCCCTAAGCCTCAGAGGACCGCAGAATGGGTCCCTTCTGCCCAAATAGAGAGGTCTTGGCCGATCGGGGCCGAGAGGACAGGGGCCTCACCACCCTCTGACGGTCCTCCTGGGCGCCCTTCCTCTGCTCTCTGCTGTTGTGGCAGAAAGCTGTGCCTTCAGTCCCCTAGCTTGCACAGGGCAGCAAAAGACTGTACTTTCACTGTGTCGCAGGTAGGGGGCCTCTCCTGAATGCATCTGCCAAGGAAGGTCTAGAAGTGACACGAGAACCCTTGTGCTGACACACAAAAAAGGCTCGGCAGATAGCTTGCGTGCCAGTTGCTCCATCCTCTGTATCCACATGGACCCCTCCCAATATCTGCTGTAAAGATGCAGGCAAGGAAAAGCGCAGGATGGGCTTCTTACAGACGGAGGCGATGCCAGGCGTCGATGGCTCTAGCGGCAACTAGTGTCAGGGTGGAAATATAATCGTGGCCCCCACCCCTAACAGTCAGAGAGTCCTGGATGGGAGTCTTCCCAATGTCTGCTTTATCGTCCATCCTATAATCAACATGCATGTTTACATCTTGTTTTGGGGACATTTCCGAGCAAATTGCAAAATTGCAGCTCAGTTCAAACCGAGGCGTAGTCGGCAGGGTTCGAACCTGCGCGGGGAGACCCCAATGGATTTCGAGTCCATCGCCTTAACCACTCGGCCACGACTACCCATGAGAGTGAAACTCTCACTCGAAAGATCGTGCTGTGCTTACACAGAAGAGTCCTTAGTCTCTACCGCCTTGCCTCTAGATCTTGTCCTGTACTTTCCACCCTTCTCTCTCATCATGCACCGTTCTTTCTCCTCACAAGTTTCTTTTAAATGTACATATATGTTTGAAATTGCAAAACGAAACCCGTCAAAACGTACCAGTTTCTCTGCGTTGGCCTAAAGGATGAAGCCGCTTTTACTCCTAGGATCTTGCTTGAATAGCTCAAGTGCGCCGCAGCCTCCTTTAGTAATTGTATTATACTGCTATTTTAAGATTGTTTTCCACACCAGAAAAGAGTAAACAATAAAAGCGGGCGCTGCACCGTAGTCGGCAGGATTTGAACCTGCGCAGGGAAACCCCAATGGATTTCTAGTCCATCGCCTTAACCACTCGGCCACGACTACTCCTGAGCAAACCTGTTTCTACTATAAACTTAACACTTTAGCCACACACAATGTCTCCTCCGCCCCTTACTTTATGCCGCTCTGCACCGTTCCCTTTTGGCCCTCCCATGACCCTTGAAAATGCATTCAAAAGTCAGAATCTCTATGGTCTGGCCCAAGTTCCCTAAATGCCATTTCCCCTCCCTGCCAAGCTCAGACTAAGTGCCAGGGACAGATCTGTGCTAATAAACCTAGCAAGCGGCCAGGCAGCAGAGCCTCACCTTCACTAGGTTGCACTGGCTTCTGCCAGCTCCAAATTGAAACTGTTAACAGTGTCCTGTTTGGAAGCATGCCTGGGCAGGGGCTGTCTCTATGCAAATCGAGTTGCAGAGGCCTCCTGGGAGCCAATTTCGGCAGGCCATTTTGACAGGCTCCAGAGGAATAAATGGCCGCACGAGTGGTCCGGTAGTTAGTCTAAGCCATATGGCAAAGATTTGGGTGGTGGGCCTTCTGGGCATGTGGCCCTAAGCCTCAGAGGACCGCAGAATGGGTCCCTTCTGCCCAAATAGAGAGGTCTTGGCCGATCGGGGCCGAGAGGACAGGGGCCTCACCACCCTCTGACGGTCCTCCTGGGCGCCCTTCCTCTGCTCTCTGCTGTTGTGGCAGAAAGCTGTGCCTTCAGTCCCCTAGCTTGCACAGGGCAGCAAAAGACTGTACTTTCACTGTGTCGCAGGTAGGGGGCCTCTCCTGAATGCATCTGCCAAGGAAGGTCTAGAAGTGACACGAGAACCCTTGTGCTGACACACAAAAAAGGCTCGGCAGATAGCTTGCGTGCCAGTTGCTCCATCCTCTGTATCCACATGGACCCCTCCCAATATCTGCTGTAAAGATGCAGGCAAGGAAAAGCGCAGGATGGGCTTCTTACAGACGGAGGCGATGCCAGGCGTCGATGGCTCTAGCGGCAACTAGTGTCAGGGTGGAAATATAATCGTGGCCCCCACCCCTAACAGTCAGAGAGTCCTGGATGGGAGTCTTCCCAATGTCTGCTTTATCGTCCATCCTATAATCAACATGCATGTTTACATCTTGTTTTGGGGACATTTCCGAGCAAATTGCAAAATTGCAGCTCAGTTCAAACCGAGGCGTAGTCGGCAGGGTTCGAACCTGCGCGGGGAGACCC
>NC_090926.1:1137171123-1137173623 GCF_040938575.1 Ambystoma mexicanum
GCCGCACGAGTGGTCCGGTAGTTAGTCTAAGCCATATGGCAAAGATTTGGGTGGTGGGCCTTCTGGGCATGTGGCCCTAAGCCTCAGAGGACCGCAGAATGGGTCCCTTCTGCCCAAATAGAGAGGTCTTGGCCGATCGGGGCCGAGAGGACAGGGGCCTCACCACCCTCTGACGGTCCTCCTGGGCGCCCTTCCTCTGCTCTCTGCTGTTGTGGCAGAAAGCTGTGCCTTCAGTCCCCTAGCTTGCACAGGGCAGCAAAAGACTGTACTTTCACTGTGTCGCAGGTAGGGGGCCTCTCCTGAATGCATCTGCCAAGGAAGGTCTAGAAGTGACACGAGAACCCTTGTGCTGACACACAAAAAAGGCTCGGCAGATAGCTTGCGTGCCAGTTGCTCCATCCTCTGTATCCACATGGACCCCTCCCAATATCTGCTGTAAAGATGCAGGCAAGGAAAAGCGCAGGATGGGCTTCTTACAGACGGAGGCGATGCCAGGCGTCGATGGCTCTAGCGGCAACTAGTGTCAGGGTGGAAATATAATCGTGGCCCCCACCCCTAACAGTCAGAGAGTCCTGGATGGGAGTCTTCCCAATGTCTGCTTTATCGTCCATCCTATAATCAACATGCATGTTTACATCTTGTTTTGGGGACATTTCCGAGCAAATTGCAAAATTGCAGCTCAGTTCAAACCGAGGCGTAGTCGGCAGGGTTCGAACCTGCGCGGGGAGACCCCAATGGATTTCGAGTCCATCGCCTTAACCACTCGGCCACGACTACCCATGAGAGTGAAACTCTCACTCGAAAGATCGTGCTGTGCTTACACAGAAGAGTCCTTAGTCTCTACCGCCTTGCCTCTAGATCTTGTCCTGTACTTTCCACCCTTCTCTCTCATCATGCACCGTTCTTTCTCCTCACAAGTTTCTTTTAAATGTACATATATGTTTGAAATTGCAAAACGAAACCCGTCAAAACGTACCAGTTTCTCTGCGTTGGCCTAAAGGATGAAGCCGCTTTTACTCCTAGGATCTTGCTTGAATAGCTCAAGTGCGCCGCAGCCTCCTTTAGTAATTGTATTATACTGCTATTTTAAGATTGTTTTCCACACCAGAAAAGAGTAAACAATAAAAGCGGGCGCTGCACCGTAGTCGGCAGGATTTGAACCTGCGCAGGGAAACCCCAATGGATTTCTAGTCCATCGCCTTAACCACTCGGCCACGACTACTCCTGAGCAAACCTGTTTCTACTATAAACTTAACACTTTAGCCACACACAATGTCTCCTCCGCCCCTTACTTTATGCCGCTCTGCACCGTTCCCTTTTGGCCCTCCCATGACCCTTGAAAATGCATTCAAAAGTCAGAATCTCTATGGTCTGGCCCAAGTTCCCTAAATGCCATTTCCCCTCCCTGCCAAGCTCAGACTAAGTGCCAGGGACAGATCTGTGCTAATAAACCTAGCAAGCGGCCAGGCAGCAGAGCCTCACCTTCACTAGGTTGCACTGGCTTCTGCCAGCTCCAAATTGAAACTGTTAACAGTGTCCTGTTTGGAAGCATGCCTGGGCAGGGGCTGTCTCTATGCAAATCGAGTTGCAGAGGCCTCCTGGGAGCCAATTTCGGCAGGCCATTTTGACAGGCTCCAGAGGAATAAATGGCCGCACGAGTGGTCCGGTAGTTAGTCTAAGCCATATGGCAAAGATTTGGGTGGTGGGCCTTCTGGGCATGTGGCCCTAAGCCTCAGAGGACCGCAGAATGGGTCCCTTCTGCCCAAATAGAGAGGTCTTGGCCGATCGGGGCCGATCGGGGCTGAGAGGACAGGGGTCTCACCACCCTCTGACGGTCCTCCTGGGCGCCCTTCCTCTGCTCTCTGCTGTTGTGGCAGAAAGCTGTGCCTTCAGTCCCCTAGCTTGCACAGGGCAGCAAAAGACTGTACTTTCACTGTGTCGCAGGTAGGGGGCCTCTCCTGAATGCATCTGCCAAGGAAGGTCTAGAAGTGACACGAGAACCCTTGTGCTGACACACAAAAAAGGCTCGGCAGATAGCTTGCGTGCCAGTTGCTCCATCCTCTGTATCCACATGGACCCCTGCCAATATCTGCTGTAAAGATGCAGGCAAGGAAAAGCGCAGGATGGGCTTCTTACAGACGGAGGCGATGCCAGGCGTCGATGGCTCTAGCGGCAACTAGTGTCAGGGTGGAAATATAATCGTGGCCCCCACCCCTAACAGTCAGAGAGTCCTGGATGGGAGTCTTCCCAATGTCTGCTTTATCGTCCATCCTATAATCAACATGCATGTTTACATCTTGTTTTGGGGACATTTCCGAGCAAATTGCAAAATTGCAGCTCAGTTCAAACCGAGGCGTAGTCGGCAGGGTTCGAACCTGCGCGGGGAGACCCCAATGGATTTCGAGTCCATCGCCTTAACCACTCGGCCACGACTACCCATGAGAGTGAAACTCTCACTCGAAAGATCGTGCTGTGCTTACACAGAAGAGTCCTTAGTCTC
>NC_090926.1:1137178623-1137181123 GCF_040938575.1 Ambystoma mexicanum
TCCACCCTTCTCTCTCATCATGCACCGTTCTTTCTCCTCACAAGTTTCTTTTAAATGTACATATATGTTTGAAATTGCAAAACGAAACCCGTCAAAACGTACCAGTTTCTCTGCGTTGGCCTAAAGGATGAAGCCGCTTTTACTCCTAGGATCTTGCTTGAATAGCTCAAGTGCGCCGCAGCCTCCTTTAGTAATTGTATTATACTGCTATTTTAAGATTGTTTTCCACACCAGAAAAGAGTAAACAATAAAAGCGGGCGCTGCACCGTAGTCGGCAGGATTTGAACCTGCGCGGGGAAACCCCAATGGATTTCTAGTCCATCGCCTTAACCACTCGGCCACGACTACTCCTGAGCAAACCTGTTTCTACTATAAACTTAACACTTTAGCCACACACAATGTCTCCTCCGCCCCTTACTTTATGCCGCTCTGCACCGTTCCCTTTTGGCCCTCCCATGACCCTTGAAAATGCATTCAAAAGTCAGAATCTCTATGGTCTGGCCCAAGTTCCCTAAATGCCATATCCCCTCCCTGCCAAGCTCGGACTAAGTGCCAGGGACAGATCTGTGCTAATAAACCTAGCAAGCGGCCAGGCAGCAGAGCCTCACCTTCGCTAGGTTGCACTGGCTTCTGCCAGCTCCAAATTGAAACTGTTAACAGTGTCCTGTTTGGAAGCATGCCTGGGCAGGGGCTGTCTCTATGCAAATCGAGTTGCAGAGGCCTCCTGGGAGCCAATTTCGGCAGGCCATTTTGACAGGCTCCAGAGGAATAAATGGCCGCACGAGTGGTCCGGTAGTTAGTCTAAGCCATATGGCAAAGATTTGGGTGGTGGGCCTTCTGGGCATGTGGCCCTAAGCCTCAGAGGACCGCAGAATGGGTCCCTTCTGCCCAAATAGAGAGGTCTTGGCCGATCGGGGCCGAGAGGACAGGGGCCTCACCACCCTCTGACGGTCCTCCTGGGCGCCCTTCCTCTGCTCTCTGCTGTTGTGGCAGAAAGCTGTGCCTTCAGTCCCCTAGCTTGCACAGGGCAGCAAAAGACTGTACTTTCACTGTGTCGCAGGTAGGGGGCCTCTCCTGAATGCATCTGCCAAGGAAGGTCTAGAAGTGACACGAGAACCCTTGTGCTGACACACAAAAAAGGCTCGGCAGATAGCTTGCGTGCCAGTTGCTCCATCCTCTGTATCCACATGGACCCCTCCCAATATCTGCTGTAAAGATGCAGGCAAGGAAAAGCGCAGGATGGGCTTCTTACAGACGGAGGCGATGCCAGGCGTCGATGGCTCTAGCGGCAACTAGTGTCAGGGTGGAAATATAATCGTGGCCCCCACCCCTAACAGTCAGAGAGTCCTGGATGGGAGTCTTCCCAATGTCTGCTTTATCGTCCATCCTATAATCAACATGCATGTTTACATCTTGTTTTGGGGACATTTCCGAGCAAATTGCAAAATTGCAGCTCAGTTCAAACCAAGGCGTAGTCGGCAGGGTTCGAACCTGCGCGGGGAGACCCCAATGGATTTCGAGTCCATCGCCTTAACCACTCGGCCACGACTACCCATGAGAGTGAAACTCTCACTCGAAAGATCGTGCTGTGCTTACACAGAAGAGTCCTTAGTCTCTACCGCCTTGCCTCTAGATCTTGTCCTGTACTTTCCACCCTTCTCTCTCATCATGCACCGTTCTTTCTCCTCACAAGTTTCTTTTAAATGTACATATATGTTTGAAATTGCAAAACGAAACCCGTCAAAACGTACCAGTTTCTCTGCGTTGGCCTAAAGGATGAAGCCGCTTTTACTCCTAGGATCTTGCTTGAATAGCTCAAGTGCGCCGCAGCCTCCTTTAGTAATTGTATTATACTGCTATTTTAAGATTGTTTTCCACACCAGAAAAGAGTAAACAATAAAAGCGGGCGCTGCACCGTAGTCGGCAGGATTTGAACCTGCGCAGGGAAACCCCAATGGATTTCTAGTCCATCGCCTTAACCACTCGGCCACGACTACTCCTGAGCAAACCTGTTTCTACTATAAACTTAACACTTTAGCCACACACAATGTCTCCTCCGCCCCTTACTTTATGCCGCTCTGCACCGTTCCCTTTTGGCCCTCCCATGACCCTTGAAAATGCATTCAAAAGTCAGAATCTCTATGGTCTGGCCCAAGTTCTTCCCTAAATGCCATTTCCCCTCCCTGCCAAGCTCAGACTAAGTGCCAGGGACAGATCTGTGCTAATAAACCTAGCAAGCGGCCAGGCAGCAGAGCCTCACCTTCACTAGGTTGCACTGGCTTCTGCCAGCTCCAAATTGAAACTGTTAACAGTGTCCTGTTTGGAAGCATGCCTGGGCAGGGGCTGTCTCTATGCAAATCGAGTTGCAGAGGCCTCCTGGGAGCCAATTTCGGCAGGCCATTTTGACAGGCTCCAGAGGAATAAATGGCCGCACGAGTGGTCCGGTAGTTAGTCTAAGCCATATGGCAAAGATTTGGGTGGTGGGCCTTCTGGGCATGTG
>NC_090926.1:1137251123-1137253623 GCF_040938575.1 Ambystoma mexicanum
ATCTTGTTTTGGGGACATTTCCGAGCAAATTGCAAAATTGCAGCTCAGTTCAAACCGAGGCGTAGTCGGCAGGGTTCGAACCTGCGCGGGGAGACCCCAATGGATTTCGAGTCCATCGCCTTAACCACTCGGCCACGACTACCCATGAGAGTGAAACTCTCACTCGAAAGATCGTGCTGTGCTTACACAGAAGAGTCCTTAGTCTCTACCGCCTTGCCTCTAGATTTTGTCCTGTACTTTCCACCCTTCTCTCTCATCATGCACCGTTCTTTCTCCTCACAAGTTTCTTTTAAATGTACATATATGTTTGAAATTGCAAAACGAAACCCGTCAAAACGTACCAGTTTCTCTGCGTTGGCCTAAAGGATGAAGCCGCTTTTACTCCTAGGATCTTGCTTGAATAGCTCAAGTGCGCCGCAGCCTCCTTTAGTAATTGTATTATACTGCTATTTTAAGATTGTTTTCCACACCAGAAAAGAGTAAACAATAAAAGCGGGCGCTGCACCGTAGTCAGCAGGATTTGAACCTGCGCGGGGAAACCCCAATGGATTTCTAGTCCATCCCCTTAACCACTCGGCCACGACTACTCCTGAGCAAACCTGTTTCTACTATAAACTTAACACTTTAGCCACACACAATGTCTCCTCCGCCCCTTACTTTATGCCGCTCTGCACCGTTCCCTTTTGGCCCTCCCATGACCCTTGAAAATGCATTCAAAAGTCAGAATCTCTATGGTCTGGCCCAAGTTCCCTAAATGCCATTTCCCCTCCCTGCCAAGCTCAGACTAAGTGCCAGGGACAGATCTGTGCTAATAAACCTAGCAAGCGGCCAGGCAGCAGAGCCTCACCTTCACTAGGTTGCACTGGCTTCTGCCAGCTCCAAATTGAAACTGTTAACAGTGTCCTGTTTGGAAGCATGCCTGGGCAGGGGCTGTCTCTATGCAAATCGAGTTGCAGAGGCCTCCTGGGAGCCAATTTCGGCAGGCCATTTTGACAGGCTCCAGAGGAATAAATGGCCGCACGAGTGGTCCGGTAGTTAGTCTAAGCCATATGGCAAAGATTTGGGTGGTGGGCCTTCTGGGCATGTGGCCCTAAGCCTCAGAGGACCGCAGAATGGGTCCCTTCTGCCCAAATAGAGAGGTCTTGGCCGATCGGGGCCGATCGGGGCTGAGAGGACAGGGGTCTCACCACCCTCTGACGGTCCTCCTGGGCGCCCTTCCTCTGCTCTCTGCTGTTGTGGCAGAAAGCTGTGCCTTCAGTCCCCTAGCTTGCACAGGGCAGCAAAAGACTGTACTTTCACTGTGTCGCAGGTAGGGGGCCTCTCCTGAATGCATCTGCCAAGGAAGGTCTAGAAGTAACACGAGAAACCTTGTGCTGACACACAAAAAAGGCTCGGCAGATAGCTTGCGTGCCAGTTGCTCCATCCTCTGTATCCACATGGACCCCTGCCAATATCTGCTGTAAAGATGCAGGCAAGGAAAAGCGCAGGATGGGCTTCTTACAGACAGAGGCGATGCCAGGCGTCGATGGCTCTAGCGGCAACTAGTGTCAGGGTGGAAATATAATCGTGGCCCCCACCCCTAACAGTCAGAGAGTCCTGGATGGGAGTCTTCCCAATGTCTGCTTTATCGTCCATCCTATAATCAACATGCATGTTTACATCTTGTTTTGGGGACATTTCCGAGCAAATTGCAAAATTGCAGCTCAGTTCAAACCGAGACGTAGTCGGCAGGGTTCGAACCTGCGCGGGGAAACCCCATTGGATTTCAAGTCCATCTCCTTAACCACTCGGCCACGACTACCCATGAGAGTGAAACTCTCACTCGAAAGATTGTGCTGTGCTTACACAGAAGAGTCCTTAGTCTCTACCGCCTTGCCTCTAGATCTTGTCCTGTACTTTCCACCCTTCTCTCTCATCATGCACCGTTCTTTCTCCTCACAAGTTTCTTTTAAATGTACATATATGTTTGAAATTGCAAAACGAAACCCGTCAAAACGTACCAGTTTCTCTGCGTTGGCCTAAAGGATGAAGCCGCTTTTACTCCTAGGATCTTGCTTGAATAGCTCAAGTGCGCCGCAGCCTCCTTTAGTAATTGTATTATACTGCTATTTTAAGATTGTTTTCCACACCAGAAAAGAGTAAACAATAAAAGCGGGCGCTGCACCGTAGTCGGCAGGATTTGAACCTGCGCGGGGAAACCCCAATGGATTTCTAGTCCATCGCCTTAACCACTCGGCCACGACTACTCCTGAGCAAACCTGTTTCTACTATAAACTTAACACTTTAGCCACACACAATGTCTCCTCCGCCCCTTACTTTATGCCGCTCTGCACCGTTCCCTTTTGGCCCTCCCATGACCCTTGAAAATGCATTCAAAAGTCAGAATCTCTATGGTCTGGCCCAAGTTCCCTAAATGCCATATCCCCTCCCTGCCAAGCTCGGACTAAGTGCCAGGGACAGATCTGTGCTAATAAACCTAGCAAGCGGCCAGGCAGCAGAG
>NC_090926.1:1137323623-1137326123 GCF_040938575.1 Ambystoma mexicanum
TGCGTGCCAGTTGCTCCATCCTCTGTATCCACATGGACCCCTCCCAATATCTGCTGTAAAGATGCAGGCAAGGAAAAGCGCAGGATGGGCTTCTTACAGACGGAGGCGATGCCAGGCGTCGATGGCTCTAGCGGCAACTAGTGTCAGGGTGGAAATATAATCGTGGCCCCCACCCCTAACAGTCAGAGAGTCCTGGATGAGAGTCTTCCCAATGTCTGCTTTATCGTCCATCCTATAATCAACATGCATGTTTACATCTTGTTTTGGGGACATTTCCGAGCAAATTGCAAAATTGCAGCTAAGTTCAAACCGAGGTGTAGTCAGCAGGGTTCGAACCTGCGCGGGGAGACCCCAATGGATTTCGAGTCCATCGCCTTAACCACTCGGCCACGACTACCCATGAGAGTGAAACTCTCACTCGAAAGATCGTGCTGTGCTTACACAGAAGAGTCCTTAGTCTCTACCGCCTTGCCTCTAGATCTTGTCCTGTACTTTCCACCCTTCTCTCTCATCATGCACCGTTCTTTCTCCTCACAAGTTTCTTTTAAATGTACATATATGTTTGAAATTGCAAAACGAAACCCGTCAAAACGTACCAGTTTCTCTGCGTTGGCCTAAAGGATGAAGCCGCTTTTACTCCTAGGATCTTGCTTGAATAGCTCAAGTGCGCCGCAGCCTCCTTTAGTAATTGTATTATACTGCTATTTTAAGATTGTTTTCCACACCAGAAAAGAGTAAACAATAAAAGCGGGCTCTGCACCGTAGTCGGCAGGATTTGAACCTGCGCGGGGAAACCCCAATGGATTTCTAGTCCATCGCCTTAACCACTCGGCCACGACTACTCCTGAGCAAACCTGTTTCTACTATAAACTTAACACTTTAGCCACACACAATGTCTCCTCCGCCCCTTACTTTATGCCGCTCTGCACCGTTCCCTTTTGGCCCTCCCATGACCCTTGAAAATGCATTCAAAAGTCAGAATCTCTATGGTCTGGCCCAAGTTCCCTAAATGCCATTTCCCCTCCCTGCCAAGCTCAGACTAAGTGCCAGGGACAGATCTGTGCTAATAAACCTAGCAAGCGGCCAGGCAGCAGAGCCTCACCTTCACTAGGTTGCACTGGCTTCTGCCAGCTCCAAATTGAAACTGTTAACAGTGTCCTGTTTGGAAGCATGCCTGGGCAGGGGCTGTCTCTATGCAAATCGAGTTGCAGAGGCCTCCTGGGAGCCAATTTCGGCAGGCCATTTTGACAGGCTCCAGAGGAATAAATGGCCGCACGAGTGGTCCGGTAGTTAGTCTAAGCCATATGGCAAAGATTTGGGTGGTGGGCCTTCTGGGCATGTGGCCCTAAACCTCAGAGGACCGCAGAATGGGTCCCTTCTGCCCAAATAGAGAGGTCTTGGCCGATCGGGGCCGAGAGGACAGGGGCCTCACCACCCTCTGACGGTCCTCCTGGGCGCCCTTCCTCTGCTCTCTGCTGTTGTGGCAGAAAGCTGTGCCTTCAGTCCCCTGGCTTGCACAGGGCAGCAAAAGACTGTACTTTCACTGGGTCGCAGGTAGGGGGCCTCTCCTGAATGCATCTGCCAAGGAAGGTCTAGAAGTGACACGAGAACCCTTGTGCTGACACACAAAAAAGGCTTGGCAGATAGCTTGCGTGCCAGTTGCTCCATCCTCTGTATCCACATGGACCCCTCCCAATATCTGCTGTAAAGATGCCTGCAAGGAAAAGCGCAGGATGGGCTTCTTACAGACGGAGGCGATGCCAGGCGTCGATGGCTCTAGCGGCAACTAGTGTCAGGGTGGAAATATAATCGTGGCCCCCACCCCTAACAGTCAGAGAGTCCTGGATGAGAGTCTTCCCAATGTCTGCTTTATCGTCCATCCTATAATCAACATGCATGTTTACATCTTGTTTTGGGGACATTTCCGAGCAAATTGCAAAATTGCAGCTCAGTTCAAACCGAGGCGTAGTCAGCAGGGTTCGAACCTGCGCGGGGAGACCCCAATGGATTTCGAGTCCATCGCCTTAACCACTCGGCCACGACTACCCATGAGAGTGAAACTCTCACTCGAAAGATCGTGCTGTGCTTACACAGAAGAGTCCTTAGTCTCTACCGCCTTGCCTCTAGATCTTGTCCTGTACTTTCCACCCTTCTCTCTCATCATGCACCGTTCTTTCTCCTCACAAGTTTCTTTTAAATGTACATATATGTTTGAAATTGCAAAACGAAACCCGTCAAAACGTACCAGTTTCTCTGCGTTGGCCTAAAGGATGAAGCCGCTTTTACTCCTAGGATCTTGCTTGAATAGCTCAAGTGCGCCGCAGCCTCCTTTAGTAATTGTATTATACTGCTATTTTAAGATTGTTTTCCACACCAGAAAAGAGTAAACAATAAAAGCGGGCGCTGCACCGTAGTCGGCAGGATTTGAACCTGCGCGGGGAAACCCCAATGGATTTCTAGTCCATCACCTTAACCACTCGGCCACGACTACTCCTGAGCA
>NC_090926.1:1137656123-1137658623 GCF_040938575.1 Ambystoma mexicanum
TGTCAGGGTGGAAATATAATCGTGGCCCCCACCCCTAACAGTCAGAGAGTCCTGGATGGGAGTCTTCCCAATGTCTGCTTTATCGTCCATCCTATAATCAACATGCATGTTTACATCTTGTTTTGGGGACATTTCCGAGCAAATTGCAAAATTGCAGCTCAGTTCAAACCGAGGCGTAGTCGGCAGGGTTCGAACCTGCGTGGGGAGACCCCAATGGATTTCGAGTCCATCGCCTTAACCACTCGGCCACGACTACCCATGAGAGTGAAACTCTCACTCGAAAGATCGTGCTGTGCTTACACAGAAGAGTCCTTAGTCTCTACCGCCTTGCCTC
This sequence comes from Ambystoma mexicanum, assembly GCF_040938575.1. NCBI lineage: Eukaryota > Metazoa > Chordata > Amphibia > Caudata > Ambystomatidae > Ambystoma > Ambystoma mexicanum. Next base: position 1,137,656,458 of record NC_090926.1, read on the forward strand.
TAGATCTTGTCCTGTACTTTCCACCCTTCTCTCTCATCATGCACCGTTCTTTCTCCTCACAAGTTTCTTTTAAATGTACATATATGTTTGAAATTGCAAAACGAAACCCGTCAAAACGTACCAGTTTCTCTGCGTTGGCCTAAAGGATGAAGCCGCTTTTACTCCTAGGATCTTGCTTGAATAGCTCAAGTGCGCCGCAGCCTCCTTTAGTAATTGTATTATACTGCTATTTTAAGATTGTTTTCCATCTGGGAGGAGGGAAACAAATGTGGCGGCGACGATGTGAGCAATGTGCTGGAGGCCTGGAAAGCCCTCCTTAGAGACATGGTCTTTGCAACGAGCTACAAACCTCCTTGAACCCACCCCCCTTGCATCCTAGAAAGCAACAGACACTACAGATTAGCCCACCACACCCAAGGGCTCCACCCAGCAACTGTACTGAGGGAGCAAAGCCGATACCCGCCTCCGGACCCACTCCCCGAACCTGGCGACATTGATTAAGAAACCACACCGAGAGTTGGGACAGTCACTGTTACTGTTATTGTTATTTCTTTTCTCTTCTTTTCCCTTTCTTCCTTAGTTTGTTTGTTCTTTATTAATAGTTTTGTCGTTGGTTATAAGCTGATCACCATATCACATTTACGCCAGTTATTGCATTTTGAATGTAACTGCTTTCAGAATCTTATCCTTGTACAAGTTTACTCACAAATGCCAATAAAGACATTTAAAAATAAAAATTAAGATTGTTTTCCACACCAGAAAAGAGTAAACAATAAAAGCGGGCTCTGCACCGTAGTCGGCAGGATTTGAACCTGCGCGGGGAAACCCCAATGGATTTCTAGTCCATCGCCTTAACCACTCGGCCACGACTACTCCTGAGCAAACCTGTTTCTACTATAAACTTAACACTTTAGCCACACACAATGTCTCCTCCGCCCCTTACTTTATGCCGCTCTGCACCGTTCCCTTTTGGCCCTCCCATGACCCTTGAAAATGCATTCAAAAGTCAGAATCTCTATGGTCTGGCCCAAGTTCCCTAAATGCCATTTCCCCTCCCTGCCAAGCTCAGACTAAGTGCCAGGGACAGATCTGTGCTAATAAACCTAGCAAGCGGCCAGGCAGCAGAGCCTCACCTTCACTAGGTTGCACTGGCTTCTGCCAGCTCCAAATTGAAACTGTTAACAGTGTCCTGTTTGGAAGCATGCCTGGGCAGGGGCTGTCTCTATGCAAATCGAGTTGCAGAGGCCTCCTGGGAGCCAATTTCGGCAGGCCATTTTGACAGGCTCCAGAGGAATAAATGGCCGCACGAGTGGTCCGGTAGTTAGTCTAAGCCATATGGCAAAGATTTGGGTGGTGGGCCTTCTGGGCATGTGGCCCTAAGCCTCAGAGGACCGCAGAATGGGTCCCTTCTGCCCAAATAGAGAGGTCTTGGCCGATCGGGGCCGAGAGGACAGGGGCCTAACCACCCTCTGACGGTCCTCCTGGGCGCCCTTCCTCTGCTCTCTGCTGTTGTGGCAGAAAGCTGTGCCTTCAGTCCCCTGGCTTGCACAGGGCAGCAAAAGACTGTACTTTCACTGGGTCGCAGGTAGGGGGCCTCTCCTGAATGCATCTGCCAAGGAAGGTCTAGAAGTGACACGAGAACCCTTGTGCTGACACACAAAAAAGGCTCGGCAGATAGCTTGCGTGCCAGTTGCTCCATCCTCTGTATCCACATGGACCCCTCCCAATATCTGCTGTAAAGATGCAGGCAAGGAAAAGCGCAGGATGGGCTTCTTACAGACGGAGGCGATGCCAGGCATCGATGGCTCTAGCGGCAACTAGTGTCAGGGTGGAAATATAATCGTGGCCCCCACCCCTAACAGTCAGAGAGTCCTGGATGGGAGTCTTCCCAATGTCTGCTTTATCGTCCATCCTATAATCAACATGCATGTTTACATCTTGTTTTGGGGACATTTCCGAGCAAATTGCAAAATTGCAGCTCAGTTCAAACCGAGGCGTAGTCGGCAGGGTTCGAACCTGCGCGGGGAGACCCCAATGGATTTCGAGTCCATCGCCTTAACCACTCGGCCACGACTACCCATGAGAGTGAAACTCTCACTCGAAAGATCGTGCTGTGCTTACACAGAAGAGTCCTTAGTCTCTACCGCCTTGCCTCTAGATCTTGTC
>NC_090926.1:1137686123-1137688623 GCF_040938575.1 Ambystoma mexicanum
TGCTATGCAGTTCTTTACCCACCGGTCAACCATATCGTCCATGAAGGGGAACAACACACTGCACCTCAGCTGGCGTTTGGTGTTCTCCGCACCTCGATGTCCCTCATGCGCCGTTTTGATGACTGCTGCTCGCAGTGAGGTAGGAACGACTATCTTACATCCTCGCAGCAAAATGGAGTTGTCTTGGACTGCCAGTTCTACGTGTATTCTCGCCAGACGCTCCATCTCATCACGAGATGCTCCTGGGTGGCTCTGGACGGCTCTGCGAAAGTCCTTCCATCTGTTGTTCTCCGTCAAGCCGATCGCTAGTGCCATCGTCGGGTCAGCAGCAGACGCGGTCGCAATGGTCTCAATGGTTACGGCGGGCGGTAGTGCATTGGCAGTGACATAGCTTATGTATTCCGCGTCGCCCTGTCTTGGAGTGTGGTTGCCCACCGGGTGTCTGGAGAGGTAATCAGCAGGGTTGTGCTCGCCCCCACGCCGATGAACAATGTCAAAATCATATTCTTGTAGGCGGATGCCCCATCTTTCGATCCTGGGGGGCATTTTCGTGCGAGGATTGCCAAACAGCGATAACAAGGCCTGATGGTCAGTAATTAGTGTGAATTTTTTTCCGATGACGAAATTATGGAAATGTTCACACGCCCAGACGGCTGCCAGGCTTTCCTTTTCTGCCTGGGAATACGCAGACTCAGGCGGAGCTAGAGCTCTGCTGGCGTATGCCACAATGTGTCTCGGGTAAGTGTCTTGTCCACTGGTTTGTGCTAAGATTGCCCCTAGCCCCACCGGACTCGCGTCCACCACTATCTCAGTGTGCCATTCGGGATCAAAATATGCTAGCCTCCTTGCCTCAGTCAGAGAGTGTTTGATAGTATCAAATGCTACCTGACATTCCTCAGACCAGACAAAGGGGGTGTCTTTTTGGAGCAGACGCCTGAGGGGTTCAGTGATGGAAGCAAAGTGTTGGATATACCGGGCACAATATCCCGCCATCCCCAGAAAGGACCTGACGTCGGCAATCTGGGAAGGCTTATCGAGGTGGAAGATGGTCGCCACTTTGTCCGGGTCCGGAGTCATGCCATCTGCAGAGAAGATGTGGCCAAAAAACTTCAGCTTCGCCTTGCTGAACCGACACTTTTCTATATTGAGGGTTAAACCCGCGTCCTGTACTGCCTGGCATGCTGCACGGAGTGCTTCATCGTGTTCACTGCGAGACTTGCCAAAGACCAAAATGTCATCGCTATAGTTGAGAGCTCCTTTAATGGGACGTATGACTTGCCGAACGGTTTCATGAAAAATTTCGGCCGCCGAGGAGATGCCGAAATTTAGTCTCTTGTAGCGGAATAGTCCGTCATGCGACGCGAACGTGGTGATTGGCCGTGACTCAGGGTGAAGTACTAGCTGATGGTACCCCTGATTTAAGTCTAGTTTGGAGAAGAGGACAGATTTGTTCAGTTGGACTATCATGTCCTCAATCTTGGGTCCAGGGTGTCTCTCCCGCTGTATGGCGGTGTTGGCTACACGCATGTCTACACATATCCTCAGACGACCGCCTTCCTTTGGGACAATCACAAGGGGGGATACCCATGGAGTCGGCCCTGTGGCAGGCTCAATGATATCATCTCTAAGTAGTTGGTTCAGTTCTCTGGACACCGCCTCCTGCAGGTGGAATCCTACCCTTCGTGGGTGTTGTGGGACTGGTTTGACTGCCGCGTCTATGTGTAACTTTATCGGTGGGCCCTTCAATTTACCTAGGCCTTGACACAGTTGCGGAAATTCCCGGACAATGTCATCCTTGGTTATGGCAGTGTTGTCGCGGGATATCAGGGCGCGGATCTGGCCTTGCTGTATAGCTGGACCCTCCGACGATTTGACTACGTCCTCCTCCCGTACGAGAATGTTGATTAATCCGAGACAGGACGCCGTCTTGTAACTTAGCAGGCAGCGACCTTTGGTGGGGCTCCTGATGACGTGGATCACAGTATCGGTGGATTTGTCAGCGAACGTCAATCTGCGTTTGAAGGACCCGACGCTTTGCAGCGGTGTGTCTGCCCCCCATTGGTAGATTTTGGACATGGACAGGTTTAGCGTCGGTTTCTGGCAGAGCGTTAGAAATTCTTTTTCACCCATGACGTTCACCGTAGCTCCAGAGTCAATCAGAAAGCAGAATTGTTTGCCGCAGATGTCAATGGCTATCCTGGGTGCTTCTCGGGCTTCCTGTTCGTCCATTATGAGATTGACAAATTCGTCGCTTGTATGCGGGTCATACGTAGCGTCATAATCATGTTTACTTTGCACTTCAGCTATGAACTCGCGGCGCGTTGCTGGCGGTCCATCATATTCATCAGTAATACGCGCAATTTGTCCTTGTGACTCATAGCCTTGGCCGTCATCTTCCGGGTACACTTCTTCAACCACCCGCACATATCTCCTCGGGCTCTGTTGGTAGAACCGGGGCTGTTGAGGCGGGCTAGTGTAGAATCTTTCAGTGGGTCTGACT
>NC_090926.1:1137876123-1137878623 GCF_040938575.1 Ambystoma mexicanum
GGAGGCGATGCCAGGCGTCGATGGCTCTAGCGGCAACTAGTGTCAGGGTGGAAATATAATCGTGGCCCCCACCCCTAACAGTCAGAGAGTCCTGGATGGGAGTCTTCCCAATGTCTGCTTTATCGTCCATCCTATAATCAACATGCATGTTTACATCTTGTTTTGGGGACATTTCCGAGCAAATTGCAAAATTGCAGCTCAGTTCAAACCGAGGCGTAGTCAGCAGGGTTCGAACCTGCGCGGGGAGACCCCAATGGATTTCGAGTCCATCGCCTTAACCACTCGGCCACGACTACCCATGAGAGTGAAACTCTCACTCGAAAGATCGTGCTGTGCTTACACAGAAGAGTCCTTAGTCTCTACCGCCTTGCCTCTAGATCTTGTCCTGTACTTTCCACCCTTCTCTCTCATCATGCACCGTTCTTTCTCCTCACAAGTTTCTTTTAAATGTACATATATGTTTGAAATTGCAAAACGAAGCCCGTCAAAACGTACCAGTTTCTCTGCGTTGGCCTAAAGGATGAAGCCGCTTTTACTCCTAGGATCTTGCTTGAATAGCTCAAGTGCGCCGCAGCCTCCTTTAGTAATTGTATTATACTGCTATTTTAAGATTGTTTTCCACACCAGAAAAGAGTAAACAATAAAAGCGGGCGCTGCACCGTAGTCGGCAGGATTTGAACCTGCGCGGGGAAACCCCAATGGATTTCTAGTCCATCGCCTTAACCACTCGGCCACGACTACTCCTGAGCAAACCTGTTTCTACTATAAACTTAACACTTTAGCCACACACAATGTCTCCTCCGCCCCTTACTTTATGCCGCTCTGCACCGTTCCCTTTTGGCCCTCCCATGACCCTTGAAAATGCATTCAAAAGTCAGAATCTCTATGGTCTGGCCCAAGTTCCCTAAATGCCATTTCCCCTCCCTGCCAAGCTCAGACTAAGTGCCAGGGACAGATCTGTGCTAATAAACCTAGCAAGCGGCCAGGCAGCAGAGCCTCACCTTCACTAGGTTGCACTGGCTTCTGCCAGCTCCAAATTGAAACTGTTAACAGTGTCCTGTTTGGAAGCATGCCTGGGCAGGGGCTGTCTCTATGCAAATCGAGTTGCAGAGGCCTCCTGGGAGCCAATTTCGGCAGGCCATTTTGACAGGCTCCAGAGGAATAAATGGCCGCACGAGTGGTCCGGTAGTTAGTCTAAGCCATATGGCAAAGATTTGGGTGGTGGGCCTTCTGGGCATGTGGCCCTAAGCCTCAGAGGACCGCAGAATGGGTCCCTTCTGCCCAAATAGAGAGGTCTTGGCCGATCGGGGCCGAGAGGACAGGGGCCTCACCACCCTCTGACGGTCCTCCTGGGCGCCCTTCCTCTGCTCTCTGCTGTTGTGGCAGAAAGCTGTGCCTTCAGTCCCCTGGCTTGCACAGGGCAGCAAAAGACTGTACTTTCACTGGGTCGCAGGTAGGGGGCCTCTCCTGAATGCATCTGCCAAGGAAGGTCTAGAAGTGACACGAGAACCCTTGTACTGACACACAAAAAAGGCTCGGCAGATAGCTTGCGTGCCAGTTGCTCCATCCTCTGTATCCACATGGACCCCTCCCAATATCTGCTGTAAAGATGCAGGCAAGGAAAAGCGCAGGATGGGCTTCTTACAGACGGAGGCGATGCCAGGCGTCGATGGCTCTAGCGGCAACTAGTGTCAGGGTGGAAATATAATCGTGGCCCCCACCCCTAACAGTCAGAGAGTCCTGGATGGGAGTCTTCCCAATGTCTGCTTTATCGTCCATCCTATAATCAACATGCATGTTTACATCTTGTTTTGGGGACATTTCCGAGCAAATTGCAAAATTGCAGCTCAGTTCAAACCGAGGCGTAGTCGGCAGGGTTCGAACCTGCGCGGGGAGACCCCAATGGATTTCGAGTCCATCGCCTTAACCACTCGGCCACGACTACCCATGAGAGTGAAACTCTCACTCGAAAGATCGTGCTGTGCTTACACAGAAGAGTCCTTAGTCTCTACCGCCTTGCCTCTAGATCTTGTCCTGTACTTTCCACCCTTCTCTCTCATCATGCACCGTTCTTTCTCCTCACAAGTTTCTTTTAAATGTACATATATGTTTGAAATTGCAAAACGAAACCCGTCAAAACGTACCAGTTTCTCTGCGTTGGCCTAAAGGATGAAGCCGCTTTTACTCCTAGGATCTTGCTTGAATAGCTCAAGTGCGCCGCAGCCTCCTTTAGTAATTGTATTATACTGCTATTTTAAGATTGTTTTCCACACCAGAAAAGAGTAAACAATAAAAGCGGGCTCTGCACCGTAGTCGGCAGGATTTGAACCTGCGCGGGGAAACCCCAATGGATTTCTAGTCCATCGCCTTAACCACTCGGCCACGACTACTCCTGAGCAAACCTGTTTCTACTATAAACTTAACACTTTAGCCACACACAATGTCTCCTCCGCCCCTTACTTTATGCCGCTCTGCACCGTTCCCTTTTGGCCCTCCCATG
>NC_090926.1:1137941123-1137943623 GCF_040938575.1 Ambystoma mexicanum
CACCGTAGTCGGCAGGATTTGAACCTGCGCGGGGAAACCCCAATGGATTTCTAGTCCATCGCCTTAACCACTCGGCCACGACTACTCCTGAGCAAACCTGTTTCTACTATAAACTTAACACTTTAGCCACACACAATGTCTCCTCCGCCCCTTACTTTATGCCGCTCTGCACCGTTCCCTTTTGGCCCTCCCATGACCCTTGAAAATGCATTCAAAAGTCAGAATCTCTATGGTCTGGCCCAAGTTCCCTAAATGCCATATCCCCTCCCTGCCAAGCTCGGACTAAGTGCCAGGGACAGATCTGTGCTAATAAACCTAGCAAGCGGCCAGGCAGCAGAGCCTCACCTTCACTAGGTTGCACTGGCTTCTGCCAGCTCCAAATTGAAACTGTTAACAGTGTCCTGTTTGGAAGCATGCCTGGGCAGGGGCTGTCTCTATGCAAATCGAGTTGCAGAGGCCTCCTGGGAGCCAATTTCGGCAGGCCATTTTGACAGGCTCCAGAGGAATAAATGGCCGCACGAGTGGTCCGGTAGTTAGTCTAAGCCATATGGCAAAGATTTGGGTGGTGGGCCTTCTGGGCATGTGGCCCTAAGCCTCAGAGGACCGCAGAATGGGTCCCTTCTGCCCAAATAGAGAGGTCTTGGCCGATCGGGGGCGAGAGGACAGGGGCCTCACCACCCTCTGACGGTCCTCCTGGGCGCCCTTCCTCTGCTCTCTGCTGTTGTGGCAGAAAGCTGTGCCTTCAGTCCCCTGGCTTGCACAGGGCAGCAAAAGACTGTACTTTCACTGGGTCGCAGGTAGGGGGCCTCTCCTGAATGCATCTGCCAAGGAAGGTCTAGAAGTGACACGAGAACCCTTGTGCTGACACACAAAAAAGGCTCGGCAGATAGCTTGCGTGCCAGTTGCTCCATCCTCTGTATCCACATGGACCCCTCCCAATATCTGCTGTAAAGATGCAGGCAAGGAAAAGCGCAGGATGGGCTTCTTACAGACGGAGGCGATGCCAGGCGTCGATGGCTCTAGCGGCAACTAGTGTCAGGGTGGAAATATAATCGTGGCCCCCACCCCTAACAGTCAGAGAGTCCTGGATGGGAGTCTTCCCAATGTCTGCTTTATCGTCCATCCTATAATCAACATGCATGTTTACATCTTGTTTTGGGGACATTTCCGAGCAAATTGCAAAATTGCAGCTCAGTTCAAACCGAGGCGTAGTCGGCAGGGTTCGAACCTGCGCGGGGAGACCCCAATGGATTTCGAGTCCATCGCCTTAACCACTCGGCCACGACTACCCATGAGAGTGAAACTCTCACTCGAAAGATCGTGCTGTGCTTACACAGAAGAGTCCTTAGTCTCTACCGCCTTGCCTCTAGATCTTGTCCTGTACTTTCCACCCTTCTCTCTCATCATGCACCGTTCTTTCTCCTCACAAGTTTCTTTTAAATGTACATATATGTTTGAAATTGCAAAACGAAACCCGTCAAAACGTACCAGTTTCTCTGCGTTGGCCTAAAGGATGAAGCCGCTTTTACTCCTAGGATCTTGCTTGAATAGCTCAAGTGCGCCGCAGCCTCCTTTAGTAATTGTATTATACTGCTATTTTAAGATTGTTTTCCACACCAGAAAAGAGTAAACAATAAAAGCGGGCTCTGCACCGTAGTCGGCAGGATTTGAACCTGCGCGAGGAAACCCCAATGGATTTCTAGTCCATCGCCTTAACCACTCGGCCACGACTACTCCTGAGCAAACCTGTTTCTACTATAAACTTAACACTTTAGCCACACACAATGTCTCCTCCGCCCCTTACTTTATGCCGCTCTGCACCGTTCCCTTTTGGCCCTCCCATGACCCTTGAAAATGCATTCAAAAGTCAGAATCTCTATGGTCTGGCCCAAGTTCCCTAAATGCCATATCCCCTCCCTGCCAAGCTCGGACTAAGTGCCAGGGACAGATCTGTGCTAATAAACCTAGCAAGCGGCCAGGCAGCAGAGCCTCACCTTCACTAGGTTGCACTGGCTTCTGCCAGCTCCAAATTGAAACTGTTAACAGTGTCCTGTTTGGAAGCATGCCTGGGCAGGGGCTGTCTCTATGCAAATCGAGTTGCAGAGGCCTCCTGGGAGCCAATTTCGGCAGGCCATTTTGACAGGCTCCAGAGGAATAAATGGCCGCACGAGTGGTCCGGTAGTTAGTCTAAGCCATATGGCAAAGATTTGGGTGGTGGGCCTTCTGGGCATGTGGCCCTAAGCCTCAGAGGACCGCAGAATGGGTCCCTTCTGCCCAAATAGAGAGGTCTTGGCCGATCGGGGCCGAGAGGACAGGGGCCTCACCACCCTCTGACGGTCCTCCTGGGCGCCCTTCCTCTGCTCTCTGCTGTTGTGGCAGAAAGCTGTGCCTTCAGTCCCCTGGCTTGCACAGGGCAGCAAAAGACTGTACTTTCACTGGGTCGCAGGTAGGGGGCCTCTCCTGAATGCATCTGCCAAGGAAGGTCTAGAAGTGACACGAG
>NC_090926.1:1138188623-1138191123 GCF_040938575.1 Ambystoma mexicanum
TCCTTTAGTAATTGTATTATACTGCTATTTTAAGATTGTTTTCCACACCAGAAAAGAGTAAACAATAAAAGCGGGCTCTGCACCGTAGTCGGCAGGATTTGAACCTGCGCGGGGAAACCCCAATGGATTTGTAGTCCATCGCCTTAACCACTCGGCCACGACTACTCCTGAGCAAACCTGTTTCTACTATAAACTTAACACTTTAGCCACACACAATGTCTCCTCCGCCCCTTACTTTATGCCGCTCTGCACCGTTCCCTTTTGGCCCTCCCATGACCCTTGAAAATGCATTCAAAAGTCAGAATCTCTATGGTCTGGCCCAAGTTCCCTAAATGCCATTTCCCCTCCCTGCCAAGCTCAGACTAAGTGCCAGGGACAGATCTGTGCTAATAAACCTAGCAAGCGGCCAGGCAGCAGAGCCTCACCTTCACTAGGTTGCACTGGCTTCTGCCAGCTCCAAATTGAAACTGTTAACAGTGTCCTGTTTGGAAGCATGCCTGGGCAGGGGCTGTCTCTATGCAAATCGAGTTGCAGAGGCCTCCTGGGAGCCAATTTCGGCAGGCCATTTTGACAGGCTCCAGAGGAATAAATGGCCGCACGAGTGGTCCGGTAGTTAGTCTAAGCCATATGGCAAAGATTTGGGTGGTGGGCCTTCTGGGCATGTGGCCCTAAGCCTCAGAGGACCGCAGAATGGGTCCCTTCTGCCCAAATAGAGAGGTCTTGGCCGATCGGGGCCGAGAGGACAGGGGCCTCACCACCCTCTGACGGTCCTCCTGGGCGCCCTTCCTCTGCTCTCTGCTGTTGTGGCAGAAAGCTGTGCCTTCAGTCCCCTAGCTTGCACAGGGCAGCAAAAGACTGTACTTTCACTGTGTCGCAGGTAGGGGGCCTCTCCTGAATGCATCTGCCAAGGAAGGTCTAGAAGTGACACGAGAACCCTTGTGCTGACACACAAAAAAGGCTCGGCAGATAGCTTGCGTGCCAGTTGCTCCATCCTCTGTATCCACATGGACCCCTCCCAATATCTGCTGTAAAGATGCAGGCAAGGAAAAGCGCAGGATGGGCTTCTTACAGACGGAGGCAATGCCAGGCGTCGATGGCTCTAGCGGCAACTAGTGTCAGGGTGGAAATATAATCGTGGCCCCCACCCCTAACAGTCAGAGAGTCCTGGATGGGAGTCTTCCCAATGTCTGCTTTATCGTCCATCCTATAATCAACATGCATGTTTACATCTTGTTTTGGGGACATTTCCGAGCAAATTGCAAAATTGCAGCTCAGTTCAAACCGAGGCGTAGTCAGCAGGGTTCGAACCTGCGCGGGGAGACCCCAATGGATTTCGAGTCCATCGCCTTAACCACTCGGCCACGACTACCCATGAGAGTGAAACTCTCACTCGAAAGATCGTGCTGTGCTTACACAGAAGAGTCCTTAGTCTCTACCGCCTTGCCTCTAGATCTTGTCCTGTACTTTCCACCCTTCTCTCTCATCATGCACCGTTCTTTCTCCTCACAAGTTTCTTTTAAATGTACATATATGTTTGAAATTGCAAAACGAAACCCGTCAAAACGTACCAGTTTCTCTGCGTTGGCCTAAAGGATGAAGCCGCTTTTACTCCTAGGATCTTGCTTGAATAGCTCAAGTGCGCCTCAGCCTCCTTTAGTAATTGTATTATACTGCTATTTTAAGATTGTTTTCCACACCAGAAAAGAGTAAACAATAAAAGCGGGCTCTGCACCGTAGTCGGCAGGATTTGAACCTGCGCGGGGAAACCCCAATGGATTTCTAGTCCATCGCCTTAACCACTCGGCCACGACTACTCCTGAGCAAACCTGTTTCTACTATAAACTTAACACTTTAGCCACACACAATGTCTCCTCCGCCCCTTACTTTATGCCGCTCTGCACCGTTCCCTTTTGGCCCTCCCATGACCCTTGAAAATGCATTCAAAAGTCAGAATCTCTATGGTCTGGCCCAAGTTCCCTAAATGCCATTTCCCCTCCCTGCCAAGCTCAGACTAAGTGCCAGGGACAGATCTGTGCTAATAAACCTAGCAAGCGGCCAGGCAGCAGAGCCTCACCTTCACTAGGTTGCACTGGCTTCTGCCAGCTCCAAATTGAAACTGTTAACAGTGTCCTGTTTGGAAGCATGCCTGGGCAGGGGCTGTCTCTATGCAAATCGAGTTGCAGAGGCCTCCTGGGAGCCAATTTCGGCAGGCCATTTTGACAGGCTCCAGAGGAATAAATGGCCGCACGAGTGGTCCGGTAGTTAGTCTAAGCCATATGGCAAAGATTTGGGTGGTGGGCCTTCTGGGCATGTGGCCCTAAGCCTCAGAGGACCGCAGAATGGGTCCCTTCTGCCCAAATAGAGAGGTCTTGGCCGATCGGGGCCGAGAGGACAGGGGCCTCACCACCCTCTGACGGTCCTCCTGGGCGCCCTTCCTCTGCTCTCTGCTGTTGTGGCAGAAAGCTGTGCCTTCAGTCCCCTAGCTTGCACAGGGCAGCAA
>NC_090926.1:1138296123-1138298623 GCF_040938575.1 Ambystoma mexicanum
TATAAACTTAACACTTTAGCCACACACAATGTCTCCTCCGCCCCTTACTTTATGCCGCTCTGCACCGTTCCCTTTTGGCCCTCCCATGACCCTTGAAAATGCATTCAAAAGTCAGAATCTCTATGGTCTGGCCCAAGTTCCCTAAATGCCATTTCCCCTCCCTGCCAAGCTCAGACTAAGTGCCAGGGACAGATCTGTGCTAATAAACCTAGCAAGCGGCCAGGCAGCAGAGCCTCACCTTCACTAGGTTGCACTGGCTTCTGCCAGCTCCAAATTGAAACTGTTAACAGTGTCCTGTTTGGAAGCATGCCTGGGCAGGGGCTGTCTCTATGCAAATCGAGTTGCAGAGGCCTCCTGGGAGCCAATTTCGGCAGGCCATTTTGACAGGCTCCAGAGGAATAAATGGCCGCACGAGTGGTCCGGTAGTTAGTCTAAGCCATATGGCAAAGATTTGGGTGGTGGGCCTTCTGGGCATGTGGCCCTAAGCCTCAGAGGACCGCAGAATGGGTCCCTTCTGCCCAAATAGAGAGGTCTTGGCCGATCGGGGCCGAGAGGACAGGGGCCTCACCACCCTCTGACGGTCCTCCTGGGCGCCCTTCCTCTGCTCTCTGCTGTTGTGGCAGAAAGCTGTGCCTTCAGTCCCCTGGCTTGCACAGGGCAGCAAAAGACTGTACTTTCACTGGGTCGCAGGTAGGGGGCCTCTCCTGAATGCATCTGCCAAGGAAGGTCTAGAAGTGACACGAGAACCCTTGTGCTGACACACAAAAAAGGCTCGGCAGATAGCTTGCGTGCCAGTTGCTCCATCCTCTGTATCCACATGGACCCCTCCCAATATCTGCTGTAAAGATGCAGGCAAGGAAAAGCGCAGGATGGGCTTCTTACAGACGGAGGCGATGCCAGGCGTCGATGGCTCTAGCAGCAACTAGTGTCAGGGTGGAAATATAATCGTGGCCCCCACCCCTAACAGTCAGAGAGTCCTGGATGGGAGTCTTCCCAATGTCTGCTTTATCGTCCATCCTATAATCAACATGCATGTTTACATCTTGTTTTGGGGACATTTCCGAGCAAATTGCAAAATTGCAGCTCAGTTCAAACCGAGGCGTAGTCGGCAGGGTTCGAACCTGCGCGGGGAGACCCCAATGGATTTCGAGTCCATCGCCTTAACCACTCGGCCACGACTACCCATGAGAGTGAAACTCTCACTCGAAAGATCGTGCTGTGCTTACACAGAAGAGTCCTTAGTCTCTACCGCCTTGCCTCTAGATCTTGTCCTGTACTTTCCACCCTTCTCTCTCATCATGCACCGTTCTTTCTCCTCACAAGTTTCTTTTAAATGTACATATATGTTTGAAATTGCAAAACGAAACCCGTCAAAACGTACCAGTTTCTCTGCGTTGGCCTAAAGGATGAAGCCGCTTTTACTCCTAGGATCTTGCTTGAATAGCTCAAGTGCGCCGCAGCCTCCTTTAGTAATTGTATTATACTGCTATTTTAAGATTGTTTTCCACACCAGAAAAGAGTAAACAATAAAAGCGGGCTCTGCACCGTAGTCGGCAGGATTTGAACCTGCGCGGGGAAACCCCAATGGATTTGTAGTCCATCGCCTTAACCACTCGGCCACGACTACTCCTGAGCAAACCTGTTTCTACTATAAACTTAACACTTTAGCCACACACAATGTCTCCTCCGCCCCTTACTTTATGCCGCTCTGCACCGTTCCCTTTTGGCCCTCCCATGACCCTTGAAAATGCATTCAAAAGTCAGAATCTCTATGGTCTGGCCCAAGTTCCCTAAATGCCATTTCCCCTCCCTGCCAAGCTCAGACTAAGTGCCAGGGACAGATCTGTGCTAATAAACCTAGCAAGCGGCCAGGCAGCAGAGCCTCACCTTCACTAGGTTGCACTGGCTTCTGCCAGCTCCAAATTGAAACTGTTAACAGTGTCCTGTTTGGAAGCATGCCTGGGCAGGGGCTGTCTCTATGCAAATCGAGTTGCAGAGGCCTCCTGGGAGCCAATTTCGGCAGGCCATTTTGACAGGCTCCAGAGGAATAAATGGCCGCACGAGTGGTCCGGTAGTTAGTCTAAGCCATATGGCAAAGATTTGGGTGGTGGGCCTTCTGGGCATGTGGCCCTAAGCCTCAGAGGACCGCAGAATGGGTCCCTTCTGCCCAAATAGAGAGGTCTTGGCCGATCGGGGCCGAGAGGACAGGGGCCTCACCACCCTCTGACGGTCCTCCTGGGCGCCCTTCCTCTGCTCTCTGCTGTTGTGGCAGAAAGCTGTGCCTTCAGTCCCCTAGCTTGCACAGGGCAGCAAAAGACTGTACTTTCACTGTGTCGCAGGTAGGGGGCCTCTCCTGAATGCATCTGCCAAGGAAGGTCTAGAAGTGACACGAGAACCCTTGTGCTGACACACAAAAAAGGCTCGGCAGATAGCTTGCGTGCCAGTTGCTCCATCCTCTGTATCCACATGGACCCCTCCCAATATCTGCTGTAAAGATGCA
>NC_090926.1:1138321123-1138326123 GCF_040938575.1 Ambystoma mexicanum
AACCTAGCAAGCGGCCAGGCAGCAGAGCCTCACCTTCACTAGGTTGCACTGGCTTCTGCCAGCTCCAAATTGAAACTGTTAACAGTGTCCTGTTTGGAAGCATGCCTGGGCAGGGGCTGTCTCTATGCAAATCGAGTTGCAGAGGCCTCCTGGGAGCCAATTTCGGCAGGCCATTTTGACAGGCTCCAGAGGAATAAATGGCCGCACGAGTGGTCCGGTAGTTAGTCTAAGCCATATGGCAAAGATTTGGGTGGTGGGCCTTCTGGGCATGTGGCCCTAAGCCTCAGAGGACCGCAGAATGGGTCCCTTCTGCCCAAATAGAGAGGTCTTGGCCGATCGGGGCCGAGAGGACAGGGGCCTCACCACCCTCTGACGGTCCTCCTGGGCGCCCTTCCTCTGCTCTCTGCTGTTGTGGCAGAAAGCTGTGCCTTCAGTCCCCTAGCTTGCACAGGGCAGCAAAAGACTGTACTTTCACTGTGTCGCAGGTAGGGGGCCTCTCCTGAATGCATCTGCCAAGGAAGGTCTAGAAGTGACACGAGAACCCTTGTGCTGACACACAAAAAAGGCTCGGCAGATAGCTTGCGTGCCAGTTGCTCCATCCTCTGTATCCACATGGACCCCTCCCAATATCTGCTGTAAAGATGCAGGCAAGGAAAAGCGCAGGATGGGCTTCTTACAGACGGAGGCAATGCCAGGCGTCGATGGCTCTAGCGGCAACTAGTGTCAGGGTGGAAATATAATCGTGGCCCCCACCCCTAACAGTCAGAGAGTCCTGGATGGGAGTCTTCCCAATGTCTGCTTTATCGTCCATCCTATAATCAACATGCATGTTTACATCTTGTTTTGGGGACATTTCCGAGCAAATTGCAAAATTGCAGCTCAGTTCAAACCGAGGCGTAGTCAGCAGGGTTCGAACCTGCGCGGGGAGACCCCAATGGATTTCGAGTCCATCGCCTTAACCACTCGGCCACGACTACCCATGAGAGTGAAACTCTCACTCGAAAGATCGTGCTGTGCTTACACAGAAGAGTCCTTAGTCTCTACCGCCTTGCCTCTAGATCTTGTCCTGTACTTTCCACCCTTCTCTCTCATCATGCACCGTTCTTTCTCCTCACAAGTTTCTTTTAAATGTACATATATGTTTGAAATTGCAAAACGAAACCCGTCAAAACGTACCAGTTTCTCTGCGTTGGCCTAAAGGATGAAGCCGCTTTTACTCCTAGGATCTTGCTTGAATAGCTCAAGTGCGCCGCAGCCTCCTTTAGTAATTGTATTATACTGCTATTTTAAGATTGTTTTCCACACCAGAAAAGAGTAAACAATAAAAGCGGGCTCTGCACCGTAGTCGGCAGGATTTGAACCTGCGCGGGGAAACCCCAATGGATTTGTAGTCCATCGCCTTAACCACTCGGCCACGACTACTCCTGAGCAAACCTGTTTCTACTATAAACTTAACACTTTAGCCACACACAATGTCTCCTCCGCCCCTTACTTTATGCCGCTCTGCACCGTTCCCTTTTGGCCCTCCCATGACCCTTGAAAATGCATTCAAAAGTCAGAATCTCTATGGTCTGGCCCAAGTTCCCTAAATGCCATTTCCCCTCCCTGCCAAGCTCAGACTAAGTGCCAGGGACAGATCTGTGCTAATAAACCTAGCAAGCGGCCAGGCAGCAGAGCCTCACCTTCACTAGGTTGCACTGGCTTCTGCCAGCTCCAAATTGAAACTGTTAACAGTGTCCTGTTTGGAAGCATGCCTGGGCAGGGGCTGTCTCTATGCAAATCGAGTTGCAGAGGCCTCCTGGGAGCCAATTTCGGCAGGCCATTTTGACAGGCTCCAGAGGAATAAATGGCCGCACGAGTGGTCCGGTAGTTAGTCTAAGCCATATGGCAAAGATTTGGGTGGTGGGCCTTCTGGGCATGTGGCCCTAAGCCTCAGAGGACCGCAGAATGGGTCCCTTCTGCCCAAATAGAGAGGTCTTGGCCGATCGGGGCCGAGAGGACAGGGGCCTCACCACCCTCTGACGGTCCTCCTGGGCGCCCTTCCTCTGCTCTCTGCTGTTGTGGCAGAAAGCTGTGCCTTCAGTCCCCTAGCTTGCACAGGGCAGCAAAAGACTGTACTTTCACTGTGTCGCAGGTAGGGGGCCTCTCCTGAATGCATCTGCCAAGGAAGGTCTAGAAGTGACACGAGAACCCTTGTGCTGACACACAAAAAAGGCTCGGCAGATAGCTTGCGTGCCAGTTGCTCCATCCTCTGTATCCACATGGACCCCTCCCAATATCTGCTGTAAAGATGCAGGCAAGGAAAAGCGCAGGATGGGCTTCTTACAGACGGAGGCAATGCCAGGCGTCGATGGCTCTAGCGGCAACTAGTGTCAGGGTGGAAATATAATCGTGGCCCCCACCCCTAACAGTCAGAGAGTCCTGGATGGGAGTCTTCCCAATGTCTGCTTTATCGTCCATCCTATAATCAACATGCATGTTTACATCTTGTTTTGGGGACATTTCCGAGCAAATTGCAAAATTGCAGCTCAGTTCAAACCGAGGCGTAGTCAGCAGGGTTCGAACCTGCGCGGGGAGACCCCAATGGATTTCGAGTCCATCGCCTTAACCACTCGGCCACGACTACCCATGAGAGTGAAACTCTCACTCGAAAGATCGTGCTGTGCTTACACAGAAGAGTCCTTAGTCTCTACCGCCTTGCCTCTAGATCTTGTCCTGTACTTTCCACCCTTCTCTCTCATCATGCACCGTTCTTTCTCCTCACAAGTTTCTTTTAAATGTACATATATGTTTGAAATTGCAAAACGAAACCCGTCAAAACGTACCAGTTTCTCTGCGTTGGCCTAAAGGATGAAGCCGCTTTTACTCCTAGGATCTTGCTTGAATAGCTCAAGTGCGCCGCAGCCTCCTTTAGTAATTGTATTATACTGCTATTTTAAGATTGTTTTCCACACCAGAAAAGAGTAAACAATAAAAGCGGGCGCTGCACCGTAGTCGGCAGGATTTGAACCTGCGCGGGGAAACCCCAATGGATTTCTAGTCCATCGCCTTAACCACTCGGCCACGACTACTCCTGAGCAAACCTGTTTCTACTATAAACTTAACACTTTAGCCACACACAATGTCTCCTCCGCCCCTTACTTTATGCCGCTCTGCACCGTTCCCTTTTGGCCCTCCCATGACCCTTGAAAATGCATTCAAAAGTCAGAATCTCTATGGTCTGGCCCAAGTTCCCTAAATGCCATTTCCCCTCCCTGCCAAGCTCAGACTAAGTGCCAGGGACAGATCTGTGCTAATAAACCTAGCAAGCGGCCAGGCAGCAGAGCCTCACCTTCACTAGGTTGCACTGGCTTCTGCCAGCTCCAAATTGAAACTGTTAACAGTGTCCTGTTTGGAAGCATGCCTGGGCAGGGGCTGTCTCTATGCAAATCGAGTTGCAGAGGCCTCCTGGGAGCCAATTTCGGCAGGCCATTTTGACAGGCTCCAGAGGAATAAATGGCCGCACGAGTGGTCCGGTAGTTAGTCTAAGCCATATGGCAAAGATTTGGGTGGTGGGCCTTCTGGGCATGTGGCCCTAAGCCTCAGAGGACCGCAGAATGGGTCCCTTCTGCCCAAATAGAGAGGTCTTGGCCGATCGGGGCCGATCGGGGCTGAGAGGACAGGGGTCTCACCACCCTCTGACGGTCCTCCTGGGCGCCCTTCCTCTGCTCTCTGCTGTTGTGGCAGAAAGCTGTGCCTTCAGTCCCCTAGCTTGCACAGGGCAGCAAAAGACTGTACTTTCACTGTGTCGCAGGTAGGGGGCCTCTCCTGAATGCATCTGCCAAGGAAGGTCTAGAAGTGACACGAGAACCCTTGTGCTGACACACAAAAAAGGCTCGGCAGATAGCTTGCGTGCCAGTTGCTCCATCCTCTGTATCCACATGGACCCCTGCCAATATCTGCTGTAAAGATGCAGGCAAGGAAAAGCGCAGGATGGGCTTCTTACAGACGGAGGCGATGCCAGGCGTCGATGGCTCTAGCGGCAACTAGTGTCAGGGTGGAAATATAATCGTGGCCCCCACCCCTAACAGTCAGAGAGTCCTGGATGGGAGTCTTCCCAATGTCTGCTTTATCGTCCATCCTATAATCAACATGCATGTTTACATCTTGTTTTGGGGACATTTCCGAGCAAATTGCAAAATTGCAGCTCAGTTCAAACCGAGACGTAGTCGGCAGGGTTCGAACCTGCACGGGGAAACCCCAATGGATTTCAAGTCCATCGCCTTAACCACTCGGCCACGACTACCCATGAGAGTGAAACTCTCACTCGAAAGATTGTGCTGTGCTTACACAGAAGAGTCCTTAGTCTCTACCGCCTTGCCTCTAGATCTTGTCCTGTACTTTCCACCCTTCTCTCTCATCATGCACCGTTCTTTCTCCTCACAAGTTTCTTTTAAATGTACATATATGTTTGAAATTGCAAAACGAAACCCGTCAAAACGTACCAGTTTCTCTGCGTTGGCCTAAAGGATGAAGCCGCTTTTACTCCTAGGATCTTGCTTGAATAGCTCAAGTGCGCCGCAGCCTCCTTTAGTAATTGTATTATACTGCTATTTTAAGATTGTTTTCCACACCAGAAAAGAGTAAACAATAAAAGCGGGCGCTGCACCGTAGTCGGCAGGATTTGAACCTGCGCGGGGAAACCCCAATGGATTTCTAGTCCATCGCCTTAACCACTCGGCCACGACTACTCCTGAGCAAACCTGTTTCTACTATAAACTTAACACTTTAGCCACACACAATGTCTCCTCCGCCCCTTACTTTATGCCGCTCTGCACCGTTCCCTTTTGGCCCTCCCATGACCCTTGAAAATGCATTCAAAAGTCAGAATCTCTATGGTCTGGCCCAAGTTCCCTAAATGCCATATCCCCTCCCTGCCAAGCTCGGACTAAGTGCCAGGGACAGATCTGTGCTAATAAACCTAGCAAGCGGCCAGGCAGCAGAGCCTCACCTTCACTAGG
>NC_090926.1:1138338623-1138343623 GCF_040938575.1 Ambystoma mexicanum
TGAGAGTGAAACTCTCACTCGAAAGATCGTGCTGTGCTTACACAGAAGAGTCCTTAGTCTCTACCGCCTTGCCTCTAGATCTTGTCCTGTACTTTCCACCCTTCTCTCTCATCATGCACCGTTCTTTCTCCTCACAAGTTTCTTTTAAATGTACATATATGTTTGAAATTGCAAAACGAAACCCGTCAAAACGTACCAGTTTCTCTGCGTTGGCCTAAAGGATGAAGCCGCTTTTACTCCTAGGATCTTGCTTGAATAGCTCAAGTGCGCCGCAGCCTCCTTTAGTAATTGTATTATACTGCTATTTTAAGATTGTTTTCCACACCAGAAAAGAGTAAACAATAAAAGCGGGCGCTGCACCGTAGTCGGCAGGATTTGAACCTGCGCGGGGAAACCCCAATGGATTTCTAGCCCATCGCCTTAACCACTCGGCCACGACTACTCCTGAGCAAACCTGTTTCTACTATAAACTTAACACTTTAGCCACACACAATGTCTCCTCCGCCCCTTACTTTATGCCGCTCTGCACCGTTCCCTTTTGGCCCTCCCATGACCCTTGAAAATGCATTCAAAAGTCAGAATCTCTATGGTCTGGCCCAAGTTCCCTAAATGCCATTTCCCCTCCCTGCCAAGCTCAGACTAAGTGCCAGGGACAGATCTGTGCTAATAAACCTAGCAAGCGGCCAGGCAGCAGAGCCTCACCTTCACTAGGTTGCACTGGCTTCTGCCAGCTCCAAATTGAAACTGTTAACAGTGTCCTGTTTGGAAGCATGCCTGGGCAGGGGCTGTCTCTATGCAAATCGAGTTGCAGAGGCCTCCTGGGAGCCAATTTCGGCAGGCCATTTTGACAGGCTCCAGAGGAATAAATGGCCGCACGAGTGGTCCGGTAGTTAGTCTAAGCCATATGGCAAAGATTTGGGTGGTGGGCCTTCTGGGCATGTGGCCCTAAGCCTCAGAGGACCGCAGAATGGGTCCCTTCTGCCCAAATAGAGAGGTCTTGGCCGATCGGGGCCGAGAGGACAGGGGCCTCACCACCCTCTGACGGTCCTCCTGGGCGCCCTTCCTCTGCTCTCTGCTGTTGTGGCAGAAAGCTGTGCCTTCAGTCCCCTGGCTTGCACAGGGCAGCAAAAGACTGTACTTTCACTGGGTCGCAGGTAGGGGGCCTCTCCTGAATGCATCTGCCAAGGAAGGTCTAGAAGTGACACGAGAACCCTTGTGCTGACACACAAAAAAGGCTCGGCAGATAGCTTGCGTGCCAGTTGCTCCATCCTCTGTATCCACATGGACCCCTCCCAATATCTGCTGTAAAGATGCAGGCAAGGAAAAGCGCAGGATGGGCTTCTTACAGACGGAGGCGATGCCAGGCGTCGATGGCTCTAGCAGCAACTAGTGTCAGGGTGGAAATATAATCGTGGCCCCCACCCCTAACAGTCAGAGAGTCCTGGATGGGAGTCTTCCCAATGTCTGCTTTATCGTCCATCCTATAATCAACATGCATGTTTACATCTTGTTTTGGGGACATTTCCGAGCAAATTGCAAAATTGCAGCTCAGTTCAAACCGAGGCGTAGTCGGCAGGGTTCGAACCTGCGCGGGGAGACCCCAATGGATTTCGAGTCCATCGCCTTAACCACTCGGCCACGACTACCCATGAGAGTGAAACTCTCACTCGAAAGATCGTGCTGTGCTTACACAGAAGAGTCCTTAGTCTCTACCGCCTTGCCTCTAGATCTTGTCCTGTACTTTCCACCCTTCTCTCTCATCATGCACCGTTCTTTCTCCTCACAAGTTTCTTTTAAATGTACATATATGTTTGAAATTGCAAAACGAAACCCGTCAAAACGTACCAGTTTCTCTGCGTTGGCCTAAAGGATGAAGCCGCTTTTACTCCTAGGATCTTGCTTGAATAGCTCAAGTGCGCCGCAGCCTCCTTTAGTAATTGTATTATACTGCTATTTTAAGATTGTTTTCCACACCAGAAAAGAGTAAACAATAAAAGCGGGCTCTGCACCGTAGTCGGCAGGATTTGAACCTGCGCGGGGAAACCCCAATGGATTTGTAGTCCATCGCCTTAACCACTCGGCCACGACTACTCCTGAGCAAACCTGTTTCTACTATAAACTTAACACTTTAGCCACACACAATGTCTCCTCCGCCCCTTACTTTATGCCGCTCTGCACCGTTCCCTTTTGGCCCTCCCATGACCCTTGAAAATGCATTCAAAAGTCAGAATCTCTATGGTCTGGCCCAAGTTCCCTAAATGCCATTTCCCCTCCCTGCCAAGCTCAGACTAAGTGCCAGGGACAGATCTGTGCTAATAAACCTAGCAAGCGGCCAGGCAGCAGAGCCTCACCTTCACTAGGTTGCACTGGCTTCTGCCAGCTCCAAATTGAAACTGTTAACAGTGTCCTGTTTGGAAGCATGCCTGGGCAGGGGCTGTCTCTATGCAAATCGAGTTGCAGAGGCCTCCTGGGAGCCAATTTCGGCAGGCCATTTTGACAGGCTCCAGAGGAATAAATGGCCGCACGAGTGGTCCGGTAGTTAGTCTAAGCCATATGGCAAAGATTTGGGTGGTGGGCCTTCTGGGCATGTGGCCCTAAGCCTCAGAGGACCGCAGAATGGGTCCCTTCTGCCCAAATAGAGAGGTCTTGGCCGATCGGGGCCGAGAGGACAGGGGCCTCACCACCCTCTGACGGTCCTCCTGGGCGCCCTTCCTCTGCTCTCTGCTGTTGTGGCAGAAAGCTGTGCCTTCAGTCCCCTAGCTTGCACAGGGCAGCAAAAGACTGTACTTTCACTGTGTCGCAGGTAGGGGGCCTCTCCTGAATGCATCTGCCAAGGAAGGTCTAGAAGTGACACGAGAACCCTTGTGCTGACACACAAAAAAGGCTCGGCAGATAGCTTGCGTGCCAGTTGCTCCATCCTCTGTATCCACATGGACCCCTCCCAATATCTGCTGTAAAGATGCAGGCAAGGAAAAGCGCAGGATGGGCTTCTTACAGACGGAGGCAATGCCAGGCGTCGATGGCTCTAGCGGCAACTAGTGTCAGGGTGGAAATATAATCGTGGCCCCCACCCCTAACAGTCAGAGAGTCCTGGATGGGAGTCTTCCCAATGTCTGCTTTATCGTCCATCCTATAATCAACATGCATGTTTACATCTTGTTTTGGGGACATTTCCGAGCAAATTGCAAAATTGCAGCTCAGTTCAAACCGAGGCGTAGTCAGCAGGGTTCGAACCTGCGCGGGGAGACCCCAATGGATTTCGAGTCCATCGCCTTAACCACTCGGCCACGACTACCCATGAGAGTGAAACTCTCACTCGAAAGATCGTGCTGTGCTTACACAGAAGAGTCCTTAGTCTCTACCGCCTTGCCTCTAGATCTTGTCCTGTACTTTCCACCCTTCTCTCTCATCATGCACCGTTCTTTCTCCTCACAAGTTTCTTTTAAATGTACATATATGTTTGAAATTGCAAAACGAAACCCGTCAAAACGTACCAGTTTCTCTGCGTTGGCCTAAAGGATGAAGCCGCTTTTACTCCTAGGATCTTGCTTGAATAGCTCAAGTGCGCCGCAGCCTCCTTTAGTAATTGTATTATACTGCTATTTTAAGATTGTTTTCCACACCAGAAAAGAGTAAACAATAAAAGCGGGCGCTGCACCGTAGTCGGCAGGATTTGAACCTGCGCGGGGAAACCCCAATGGATTTCTAGTCCATCGCCTTAACCACTCGGCCACGACTACTCCTGAGCAAACCTGTTTCTACTATAAACTTAACACTTTAGCCACACACAATGTCTCCTCCGCCCCTTACTTTATGCCGCTCTGCACCGTTCCCTTTTGGCCCTCCCATGACCCTTGAAAATGCATTCAAAAGTCAGAATCTCTATGGTCTGGCCCAAGTTCCCTAAATGCCATTTCCCCTCCCTGCCAAGCTCAGACTAAGTGCCAGGGACAGATCTGTGCTAATAAACCTAGCAAGCGGCCAGGCAGCAGAGCCTCACCTTCACTAGGTTGCACTGGCTTCTGCCAGCTCCAAATTGAAACTGTTAACAGTGTCCTGTTTGGAAGCATGCCTGGGCAGGGGCTGTCTCTATGCAAATCGAGTTGCAGAGGCCTCCTGGGAGCCAATTTCGGCAGGCCATTTTGACAGGCTCCAGAGGAATAAATGGCCGCACGAGTGGTCCGGTAGTTAGTCTAAGCCATATGGCAAAGATTTGGGTGGTGGGCCTTCTGGGCATGTGGCCCTAAGCCTCAGAGGACCGCAGAATGGGTCCCTTCTGCCCAAATAGAGAGGTCTTGGCCGATCGGGGCCGAGAGGACAGGGGCCTCACCACCCTCTGACGGTCCTCCTGGGCGCCCTTCCTCTGCTCTCTGCTGTTGTGGCAGAAAGCTGTGCCTTCAGTCCCCTGGCTTGCACAGGGCAGCAAAAGACTGTACTTTCACTGGGTCGCAGGTAGGGGGCCTCTCCTGAATGCATCTGCCAAGGAAGGTCTAGAAGTGACACGAGAACCCTTGTGCTGACACACAAAAAAGGCTCGGCAGATAGCTTGCGTGCCAGTTGCTCCATCCTCTGTATCCACATGGACCCCTCCCAATATCTGCTGTAAAGATGCAGGCAAGGAAAAGCGCAGGATGGGCTTCTTACAGACGGAGGCGATGCCAGGCGTCGATGGCTCTAGCAGCAACTAGTGTCAGGGTGGAAATATAATCGTGGCCCCCACCCCTAACAGTCAGAGAGTCCTGGATGGGAGTCTTCCCAATGTCTGCTTTATCGTCCATCCTATAATCAACATGCATGTTTACATCTTGTTTTGGGGACATTTCCGAGCAAATTGCAAAATTGCAGCTCAGTTCAAACCGAGGCGTAGTCGGCAGGGTTCGAACCTGCGCGGGGAGACCCCAATGGATTTCGAGTCCATCGCCTTAACCACTCGGCCACGACTACCCATGAGAGTGAAACTCTCACTCGAAAGATCGTGCTGTGCTTACACAGAAGAGTCC
>NC_090926.1:1138371123-1138373623 GCF_040938575.1 Ambystoma mexicanum
GGGCAGCAAAAGACTGTACTTTCACTGTGTCGCAGGTAGGGGGCCTCTCCTGAATGCATCTGCCAAGGAAGGTCTAGAAGTGACACGAGAACCCTTGTGCTGACACACAAAAAAGGCTCGGCAGATAGCTTGCGTGCCAGTTGCTCCATCCTCTGTATCCACATGGACCCCTGCCAATATCTGCTGTAAAGATGCAGGCAAGGAAAAGCGCAGGATGGGCTTCTTACAGACGGAGGCAATGCCAGGCGTCGATGGCTCTAGCGGCAACTAGTGTCAGGGTGGAAATATAATCGTGGCCCCCACCCCTAACAGTCAGAGAGTCCTGGATGGGAGTCTTCCCAATGTCTGCTTTATCGTCCATCCTATAATCAACATGCATGTTTACATCTTGTTTTGAGGACATTTCCGAGCAAATTGCAAAATTGCAGCTCAGTTCAAACCGAGGCGTAGTCAGCAGGGTTCGAACCTGCGCGGGGAGACCCCAATGGATTTCGAGTCCATCGCCTTAACCACTCGGCCACGACTACCCATGAGAGTGAAACTCTCACTCGAAAGATCGTGCTGTGCTTACACAGAAGAGTCCTTAGTCTCTACCGCCTTGCCTCTAGATCTTGTCCTGTACTTTCCACCCTTCTCTCTCATCATGCACCGTTCTTTCTCCTCACAAGTTTCTTTTAAATGTACATATATGTTTGAAATTGCAAAACGAAACCCGTCAAAACGTACCAGTTTCTCTGCGTTGGCCTAAAGGATGAAGCCGCTTTTACTCCTAGGATCTTGCTTGAATAGCTCAAGTGCGCCGCAGCCTCCTTTAGTAATTGTATTATACTGCTATTTTAAGATTGTTTTCCACACCAGAAAAGAGTAAACAATAAAAGCGGGCGCTGCACCGTAGTCGGCAGGATTTGAACCTGCGCGGGGAAACCCCAATGGATTTCTAGTCCATCGCCTTAACCACTCGGCCACGACTACTCCTGAGCAAACCTGTTTCTACTATAAACTTAACACTTTAGCCACACACAATGTCTCCTCCGCCCCTTACTTTATGCCGCTCTGCACCGTTCCCTTTTGGCCCTCCCATGACCCTTGAAAATGCATTCAAAAGTCAGAATCTCTATGGTCTGGCCCAAGTTCCCTAAATGCCATTTCCCCTCCCTGCCAAGCTCAGACTAAGTGCCAGGGACAGATCTGTGCTAATAAACCTAGCAAGCGGCCAGGCAGCAGAGCCTCACCTTCACTAGGTTGCACTGGCTTCTGCCAGCTCCAAATTGAAACTGTTAACAGTGTCCTGTTTGGAAGCATGCCTGGGCAGGGGCTGTCTCTATGCAAATCGAGTTGCAGAGGCCTCCTGGGAGCCAATTTCGGCAGGCCATTTTGACAGGCTCCAGAGGAATAAATGGCCGCACGAGTGGTCCGGTAGTTAGTCTAAGCCATATGGCAAAGATTTGGGTGGTGGGCCTTCTGGGCATGTGGCCCTAAGCCTCAGAGGACCGCAGAATGGGTCCCTTCTGCCCAAATAGAGAGGTCTTGGCCGATCGGGGCCGAGAGGACAGGGGCCTCACCACCCTCTGACGGTCCTCCTGGGCGCCCTTCCTCTGCTCTCTGCTGTTGTGGCAGAAAGCTGTGCCTTCAGTCCCCTGGCTTGCACAGGGCAGCAAAAGACTGTACTTTCACTGGGTCGCAGGTAGGGGGCCTCTCCTGAATGCATCTGCCAAGGAAGGTCTAGAAGTGACACGAGAACCCTTGTGCTGACACACAAAAAAGGCTCGGCAGATAGCTTGCGTGCCAGTTGCTCCATCCTCTGTATCCACATGGACCCCTCCCAATATCTGCTGTAAAGATGCAGGCAAGGAAAAGCGCAGGATGGGCTTCTTACAGACGGAGGCGATGCCAGGCGTCGATGGCTCTAGCAGCAACTAGTGTCAGGGTGGAAATATAATCGTGGCCCCCACCCCTAACAGTCAGAGAGTCCTGGATGGGAGTCTTCCCAATGTCTGCTTTATCGTCCATCCTATAATCAACATGCATGTTTACATCTTGTTTTGGGGACATTTCCGAGCAAATTGCAAAATTGCAGCTCAGTTCAAACCGAGGCGTAGTCGGCAGGGTTCGAACCTGCGCGGGGAGACCCCAATGGATTTCGAGTCCATCGCCTTAACCACTCGGCCACGACTACCCATGAGAGTGAAACTCTCACTCGAAAGATCGTGCTGTGCTTACACAGAAGAGTCCTTAGTCTCTACCGCCTTGCCTCTAGATCTTGTCCTGTACTTTCCACCCTTCTCTCTCATCATGCACCGTTCTTTCTCCTCACAAGTTTCTTTTAAATGTACATATATGTTTGAAATTGCAAAACGAAACCCGTCAAAACGTACCAGTTTCTCTGCGTTGGCCTAAAGGATGAAGCCGCTTTTACTCCTAGGATCTTGCTTGAATAGCTCAAGTGCGCCGCAGCCTCCTTTAGTAATTGTATTATACTGCTATTTTAAGATTGTTTTCC
>NC_090926.1:1138388623-1138393623 GCF_040938575.1 Ambystoma mexicanum
CTTAACACTTTAGCCACACACAATGTCTCCTCCGCCCCTTACTTTATGCCGCTCTGCACCGTTCCCTTTTGGCCCTCCCATGACCCTTGAAAATGCATTCAAAAGTCAGAATCTCTATGGTCTGGCCCAAGTTCCCTAAATGCCATTTCCCCTCCCTGCCAAGCTCAGACTAAGTGCCAGGGACAGATCTGTGCTAATAAACCTAGCAAGCGGCCAGGCAGCAGAGCCTCACCTTCACTAGGTTGCACTGGCTTCTGCCAGCTCCAAATTGAAACTGTTAACAGTGTCCTGTTTGGAAGCATGCCTGGGCAGGGGCTGTCTCTATGCAAATCGAGTTGCAGAGGCCTCCTGGGAGCCAATTTCGGCAGGCCATTTTGACAGGCTCCAGAGGAATAAATGGCCGCACGAGTGGTCCGGTAGTTAGTCTAAGCCATATGGCAAAGATTTGGGTGGTGGGCCTTCTGGGCATGTGGCCCTAAGCCTCAGAGGACCGCAGAATGGGTCCCTTCTGCCCAAATAGAGAGGTCTTGGCCGATCGGGGCCGAGAGGACAGGGGCCTCACCACCCTCTGACGGTCCTCCTGGGCGCCCTTCCTCTGCTCTCTGCTGTTGTGGCAGAAAGCTGTGCCTTCAGTCCCCTGGCTTGCACAGGGCAGCAAAAGACTGTACTTTCACTGGGTCGCAGGTAGGGGGCCTCTCCTGAATGCATCTGCCAAGGAAGGTCTAGAAGTGACACGAGAACCCTTGTGCTGACACACAAAAAAGGCTCGGCAGATAGCTTGCGTGCCAGTTGCTCCATCCTCTGTATCCACATGGACCCCTCCCAATATCTGCTGTAAAGATGCAGGCAAGGAAAAGCGCAGGATGGGCTTCTTACAGACGGAGGCGATGCCAGGCGTCGATGGCTCTAGCAGCAACTAGTGTCAGGGTGGAAATATAATCGTGGCCCCCACCCCTAACAGTCAGAGAGTCCTGGATGGGAGTCTTCCCAATGTCTGCTTTATCGTCCATCCTATAATCAACATGCATGTTTACATCTTGTTTTGGGGACATTTCCGAGCAAATTGCAAAATTGCAGCTCAGTTCAAACCGAGGCGTAGTCGGCAGGGTTCGAACCTGCGCGGGGAGACCCCAATGGATTTCGAGTCCATCGCCTTAACCACTCGGCCACGACTACCCATGAGAGTGAAACTCTCACTCGAAAGATCGTGCTGTGCTTACACAGAAGAGTCCTTAGTCTCTACCGCCTTGCCTCTAGATCTTGTCCTGTACTTTCCACCCTTCTCTCTCATCATGCACCGTTCTTTCTCCTCACAAGTTTCTTTTAAATGTACATATATGTTTGAAATTGCAAAACGAAACCCGTCAAAACGTACCAGTTTCTCTGCGTTGGCCTAAAGGATGAAGCCGCTTTTACTCCTAGGATCTTGCTTGAATAGCTCAAGTGCGCCGCAGCCTCCTTTAGTAATTGTATTATACTGCTATTTTAAGATTGTTTTCCACACCAGAAAAGAGTAAACAATAAAAGCGGGCTCTGCACCGTAGTCGGCAGGATTTGAACCTGCGCGGGGAAACCCCAATGGATTTGTAGTCCATCGCCTTAACCACTCGGCCACGACTACTCCTGAGCAAACCTGTTTCTACTATAAACTTAACACTTTAGCCACACACAATGTCTCCTCCGCCCCTTACTTTATGCCGCTCTGCACCGTTCCCTTTTGGCCCTCCCATGACCCTTGAAAATGCATTCAAAAGTCAGAATCTCTATGGTCTGGCCCAAGTTCCCTAAATGCCATTTCCCCTCCCTGCCAAGCTCAGACTAAGTGCCAGGGACAGATCTGTGCTAATAAACCTAGCAAGCGGCCAGGCAGCAGAGCCTCACCTTCACTAGGTTGCACTGGCTTCTGCCAGCTCCAAATTGAAACTGTTAACAGTGTCCTGTTTGGAAGCATGCCTGGGCAGGGGCTGTCTCTATGCAAATCGAGTTGCAGAGGCCTCCTGGGAGCCAATTTCGGCAGGCCATTTTGACAGGCTCCAGAGGAATAAATGGCCGCACGAGTGGTCCGGTAGTTAGTCTAAGCCATATGGCAAAGATTTGGGTGGTGGGCCTTCTGGGCATGTGGCCCTAAGCCTCAGAGGACCGCAGAATGGGTCCCTTCTGCCCAAATAGAGAGGTCTTGGCCGATCGGGGCCGAGAGGACAGGGGCCTCACCACCCTCTGACGGTCCTCCTGGGCGCCCTTCCTCTGCTCTCTGCTGTTGTGGCAGAAAGCTGTGCCTTCAGTCCCCTAGCTTGCACAGGGCAGCAAAAGACTGTACTTTCACTGTGTCGCAGGTAGGGGGCCTCTCCTGAATGCATCTGCCAAGGAAGGTCTAGAAGTGACACGAGAACCCTTGTGCTGACACACAAAAAAGGCTCGGCAGATAGCTTGCGTGCCAGTTGCTCCATCCTCTGTATCCACATGGACCCCTCCCAATATCTGCTGTAAAGATGCAGGCAAGGAAAAGCGCAGGATGGGCTTCTTACAGACGGAGGCAATGCCAGGCGTCGATGGCTCTAGCGGCAACTAGTGTCAGGGTGGAAATATAATCGTGGCCCCCACCCCTAACAGTCAGAGAGTCCTGGATGGGAGTCTTCCCAATGTCTGCTTTATCGTCCATCCTATAATCAACATGCATGTTTACATCTTGTTTTGGGGACATTTCCGAGCAAATTGCAAAATTGCAGCTCAGTTCAAACCGAGGCGTAGTCAGCAGGGTTCGAACCTGCGCGGGGAGACCCCAATGGATTTCGAGTCCATCGCCTTAACCACTCGGCCACGACTACCCATGAGAGTGAAACTCTCACTCGAAAGATCGTGCTGTGCTTACACAGAAGAGTCCTTAGTCTCTACCGCCTTGCCTCTAGATCTTGTCCTGTACTTTCCACCCTTCTCTCTCATCATGCACCGTTCTTTCTCCTCACAAGTTTCTTTTAAATGTACATATATGTTTGAAATTGCAAAACGAAACCCGTCAAAACGTACCAGTTTCTCTGCGTTGGCCTAAAGGATGAAGCCGCTTTTACTCCTAGGATCTTGCTTGAATAGCTCAAGTGCGCCGCAGCCTCCTTTAGTAATTGTATTATACTGCTATTTTAAGATTGTTTTCCACACCAGAAAAGAGTAAACAATAAAAGCGGGCGCTGCACCGTAGTCGGCAGGATTTGAACCTGCGCGGGGAAACCCCAATGGATTTCTAGTCCATCGCCTTAACCACTCGGCCACGACTACTCCTGAGCAAACCTGTTTCTACTATAAACTTAACACTTTAGCCACACACAATGTCTCCTCCGCCCCTTACTTTATGCCGCTCTGCACCGTTCCCTTTTGGCCCTCCCATGACCCTTGAAAATGCATTCAAAAGTCAGAATCTCTATGGTCTGGCCCAAGTTCCCTAAATGCCATTTCCCCTCCCTGCCAAGCTCAGACTAAGTGCCAGGGACAGATCTGTGCTAATAAACCTAGCAAGCGGCCAGGCAGCAGAGCCTCACCTTCACTAGGTTGCACTGGCTTCTGCCAGCTCCAAATTGAAACTGTTAACAGTGTCCTGTTTGGAAGCATGCCTGGGCAGGGGCTGTCTCTATGCAAATCGAGTTGCAGAGGCCTCCTGGGAGCCAATTTCGGCAGGCCATTTTGACAGGCTCCAGAGGAATAAATGGCCGCACGAGTGGTCCGGTAGTTAGTCTAAGCCATATGGCAAAGATTTGGGTGGTGGGCCTTCTGGGCATGTGGCCCTAAGCCTCAGAGGACCGCAGAATGGGTCCCTTCTGCCCAAATAGAGAGGTCTTGGCCGATCGGGGCCGAGAGGACAGGGGCCTCACCACCCTCTGACGGTCCTCCTGGGCGCCCTTCCTCTGCTCTCTGCTGTTGTGGCAGAAAGCTGTGCCTTCAGTCCCCTGGCTTGCACAGGGCAGCAAAAGACTGTACTTTCACTGGGTCGCAGGTAGGGGGCCTCTCCTGAATGCATCTGCCAAGGAAGGTCTAGAAGTGACACGAGAACCCTTGTGCTGACACACAAAAAAGGCTCGGCAGATAGCTTGCGTGCCAGTTGCTCCATCCTCTGTATCCACATGGACCCCTCCCAATATCTGCTGTAAAGATGCAGGCAAGGAAAAGCGCAGGATGGGCTTCTTACAGACGGAGGCGATGCCAGGCGTCGATGGCTCTAGCAGCAACTAGTGTCAGGGTGGAAATATAATCGTGGCCCCCACCCCTAACAGTCAGAGAGTCCTGGATGGGAGTCTTCCCAATGTCTGCTTTATCGTCCATCCTATAATCAACATGCATGTTTACATCTTGTTTTGGGGACATTTCCGAGCAAATTGCAAAATTGCAGCTCAGTTCAAACCGAGGCGTAGTCGGCAGGGTTCGAACCTGCGCGGGGAGACCCCAATGGATTTCGAGTCCATCGCCTTAACCACTCGGCCACGACTACCCATGAGAGTGAAACTCTCACTCGAAAGATCGTGCTGTGCTTACACAGAAGAGTCCTTAGTCTCTACCGCCTTGCCTCTAGATCTTGTCCTGTACTTTCCACCCTTCTCTCTCATCATGCACCGTTCTTTCTCCTCACAAGTTTCTTTTAAATGTACATATATGTTTGAAATTGCAAAACGAAACCCGTCAAAACGTACCAGTTTCTCTGCGTTGGCCTAAAGGATGAAGCCGCTTTTACTCCTAGGATCTTGCTTGAATAGCTCAAGTGCGCCGCAGCCTCCTTTAGTAATTGTATTATACTGCTATTTTAAGATTGTTTTCCACACCAGAAAAGAGTAAACAATAAAAGCGGGCTCTGCACCGTAGTCGGCAGGATTTGAACCTGCGCGGGGAAACCCCAATGGATTTGTAGTCCATCGCCTTAACCACTCGGCCACGACTACTCCTGAGCAAACCTGTTTCTACTATAAACTTAACACTTTAGCCACACACAATGTCTCCTCCGCCCCTTACTTTATGCCGCT